>NC_069503.1:1070264192-1070476692 GCF_027579735.1 Bombina bombina | reverse complement strand
GCTTTACTTCATGCAGGATAGCATTTTGGCTATAATCTTCCTGCATTATGGTATAGAGTAGCCTCTTAAACAGCTTTAGCAGGTACGTGTTTCTTTTTTACTTTCATTCAAAGTTGTATTTATGCCTTATCAGTATTTTGCTCTGTTCCTTAATTAGACACATAAAACACATATTACACTGCAGATATTAAATTGTGAAATTGATAATTATGAAAGTGATTATTTAGCATCTGAGATTTAGATTAATGATTTATTTGCCATGAAAACGTAATGGTGCCTTTTTCACTAGGGGGTGGTGTTATGGTCTATTTAAACTGTGTGATTCACTTGTTTGACTGAGGAAGGGTAGAGTATCCACAAAACGTTACACACATAAAAGCTACTACTTTAAAAGGACCAGTAATTGCCACGCCCCCTTGACCACACTCCTGACCACACCCCCACTGGCACCGCACCAGGTGGTCCCAGTTTCACCTCTAAAAATTATGGTAAGCCTACTTATTGACCTATTTTGCAACCCTTCCTCCAATAACTCAGCTCTTGCAAGTAATGTAACCCATTCACACCCACTTCTGTTCCTCCTTGCAGCCAAGCACCAGTCACAACCAAACAGCAGGCTATAGCAAAACCACAATGCAAGCAACTCATATAGAGCTGTGAGCCCACGGTCCAGAACATGCTTAACAACTGCAGAGATGTCACTCAATCACTTATTTACTTCCTTACAATGGATTCTCCTGTCAGTGTGCCATGTGTGTGAAAGGCTCATACATGACCTTCTTGTATATATTTTATTTAAACATATATAAAAGATCAGGTATGAACCATTTACACACATGGTGCACTGACAGGAGAAACCGTTGCAAGTAAATAAATAAGAGTCTCAATTGGAAAGTGTCACAAAACTCACCTCTCTGACACTTGTTTCAGCTCCTGTTCTCACTCTGCAGCTCTGCCTCATGTGAACAGCCCCAGGGCCGCACCCCCTCTATCTGCACGGCATTCTGTCCCAGTCACCTGCTCTTTATCTTCATAGTCTGACTCTGTAGAGACCAACCGTAGCACCAGATGAAGTACACTGCAGTGTGGGCACTAGGCAGCAGCTGAGTTCCGGTCCGGACTTGTCCACTGACTGACTCTGACTGACGATGCTCATTCGCCTCTCAAATTCCCGCCAGACATTAGCCAGCCCAGAATCAGACATGCTCATGTCTGATTGGCTGAGGCGGGGCATGGACAGGGCTGAGGGCTCCTGAGGCTTTAAGAGACAAGCCTCCGGTGGGAGCAGTATGGGCCACACAAGAGACTGCAATATATCTTATTCACCACTGGGTGGCAGTCTCTAGTGGCCCATACAACCAAATACATATTGCGCAATGGAAGGGTAGCTGGCTGGCCTCTTCTTGTGCAATATGAATGTAATTGAATTACTTAATATTACAGGTTTTTTTTTAAACATAAGTAAATACACACTGACTACTGAATTTGGTGGAGGGGGTGGGGGGTAGGGGGGTCACCTTTTTTTATTAAAAAAATAAATAAATACATTTGAAAAACATTTTTTATTTTTTTATTATTATTCTTTATTAAAAAGGCTGTAATACACCACATTGGCCAGGGGAGGAGCTGCCTCACCTGCCTCCTGTGAGTGCACGTCACTTATGACTTCACAATAGCAAGTGTAGCACTTTACTATTGTTTAGCTGTCTGTGACTGGATATTTCTAGTTGCTGCCCTGATTAACATACTACTGTACTGTCAGTACTAACTGTTATATTCCTTTATATGCTGCTATCAACAAACTGCTGTACTGTCAGTACCAACTGTAATTTCCCTCTATATGCTGTTATCAACAAGCTGCTGTACTGTCAGTACCAACTGAAATTTCCCTCTATATGCTGTTATCAACAAGCTGCTGTACTGTCAGTACCAACTGTAATTTCCCTCTATATGCTGTTATCAACAAGCTGCTGTACTGTCAGTATCAACTGTAATTTCCCTCTATATGCTGCTATCAACAAGCTGCTGTACTTTCAGTACTAACTGTAATTTCCCTGTATATGCTGCTTTCATCAAGCTGCTCTAAGGTCATTTAGTAACAGTTGTATCCCTGTATATGCTGCTATCAACAAGCTGTACAGTCACTACTAACTGTTATATCCCTGTATATGCTGCTTTGCTAAAAACAACGCTCTACAAATAACTGATAATAATAATAATAATACAATAATTTCTTGTACATGTTTATTCCCTCTAGGGCAGGTATGTGGTACCTTGGCACTCCTGATGTTTCAGAACTACATTACCCATGATGCTTAGGCGCTCTGAAGTTCAGTTGAGCATCATGGTAAATGTAGTTCTGAAACATCTACAGGGCCAAGGTTCCCTATCCCTGCTTGAGGGGAATGCAGCTAATGATATGTGTATTGTGAAACTTATGACTGCCATGATCTAGAGTGATTTATTTTACCTGGAATTGTTTGTGATTTTAAACGACCATTAAAGTAGCTTTGAAAAAATTAACAAGTGCATAAAAAAGACGATGGAATAGCACTTACTTGAATAGCATTCAATTTTTCCTAACAAATTTAATTTCCCCCTATTTGTCAGACCCTGTATCATGTGACAGCCATTAGCCAATCACAGGCAAATGTACATATACACTGTGAACTCTTGCACATTCTCAGTAACTAGCTGGTGCTTCAGAAAATATGCAAATAAAATATTGTGCACAATGTAATAATAGTAAGAATATTGGAAAGTCTCTAAAAATTGCATGTTCTATCTCAATCATGAACGTTTAATTTTGACTTTAGTTGTCCCTTTAATGGGCTAGAATACAAGTGGAGTGTTAATTTAACCGTCCGCCCGTAAATGGGAAAATTTGCCCATTTACAGGCACATGTTATATAACCAGCCATTAAAGTGGCTGGTTAATGCTAATACAAGCTCACGGTAGCCACTTTGTGCTCAAGTCCCCAATTGCGCCCCAAATTAAGTGTAAATTTTCCTTTTTTAAAATAAAAAAATTGTAGGCATCTTTATTTATTTTTTAAAAAACATGCACAAAGGACTGTGTGTTGCTGTAAAATATATATGTATATGCTTATAAAATATATTTTTATGTGTATATACAAATTTAAACAATTAAATATATATGTATATATTCATATACATATATATTTAATACTTTGCTGCCCAACACTACGCTACTTACCCCGTTCACTGCGTTAGGTTCTGTGCCATGTCTATCGGCATCAGAACGAGGCTCCCAAGCGTGAGCACAAGGCTTCCATGCAGGACTTCCATTGCGCTTTACTTGTAATAACATCGCACATTTGTGGGCGCCGGTATTACTGAGTGGACCGCAAATATCTTGCTTACAAAAGCGCAATTTGCGCTCCACTCGTAATTTAGCCCTAAGTGTTTTAAAATCAAAGTCTAGTTTTACATTCTTTAAAAGACACTGTCTATTTTTTCTTAATTCCTCTCTAGTGCAAATCAGACTTATCAGTGGCTTGTTGTTGTGCGAGTACTGCAAGGCATGCTACTTTCCTAGAATGGTTTTTCCCTGAAAAAGAGAACAGCAGCTGCATGTTGTGAGTGGTGTCATTTGCTTCCAGAAGGTTACGCCTTCATTTGTACATGTGCCCAAGGTCCCATAGGGTATTAGCTGATTTAACTGATGCACAGTGCACACACTTACATTGCTTTTGAGAAGGACTTTAACAGACTTATGAGAATATTAATGGAAAGAATCACTGTGAGACAATCTTAAGATGCTTGGAATCTTCCTTGTGTCAGAGGAATACACAAATATTTGAAGCATTTTGAAGAGGACAAGACTTGATGAATAGTACTTTATGTCTCTGTGTGATATCAAGTGTGTGAGATTAATGGAAAAAGGATGGATGGATTTCATTAAAAAAACTCAACCTACAAATTATCAGTCAAATTATTACAGAGCACAGTAATTTGTTATTTATTATATAAATATTATATATTATATATATATATATATCTATATATATATATACACATTATATATACCCAGCACCGCTAGTATAATCACACTAAAGGTCTAATACAACAGAAATATAACCGTGTTCTCCATAAAGAGATACATATATATATATATATATATATATATATATATCTTAAACTAAAAATGTTTTAGATAAATTTCAAGAGGTAAATCAAATTGGAACTGTATTTTCTATTGAAAGCCTTTGGGTTTATAAATATGTAATTTATGGAGATGTTTTAGACAGAGTGTGCAATTTTACTACGTTTCAATTTACTTCTATTAGGTTGCTGATTGGTGGTCTCATTTTATTCACTCACAAAGGGCCAGATTACAAGTGGAGCGGTATTTACCACTTCCACTATAGCGCTAATTGTGCTAGAAGTAAATTTTTAAAGCGCGTAGGGATGCGCTTGTATTATGAGTTGACGCGGGCAAACAGGTTACTTCTAGTGCAATTGGACTGTGGTGCAAAAGATAACCTCTTCCCCCATAGCAGTTAATGGAGAAAAAAAGTGAAGAAAAAAAAACACCCGACTCACACGCTAACCTGACATGAAAATATGAATATTTCACATTCTACCAGAATATGTTCTATTTATTCATAAAATAAATATTTCTCTATATATCTGATGGTATTTTGATAAAATATATATATATATCTATACCTATATATACATGATTATATGTAGGTATAGATAAAATATATATATTATATATATATATGTATATATATATATATATATATATATAAATATATATATATTTTTTTTTTATAGGAATATCTCTTTAAAAATACATAGAACATATTATGCTATATGCAGAACATTGGAATGTGAACTATTTAAAGTAAATACATAGTTAACACCTTTATTGAATATTAATATTGCATACATACAGTATGTTTTTACATTTTTTCATCTACTTAATTGCAAAGAGATCCAATGCACACACATATATATATATATATATATAATATATATATATATATATGTTTATATGTGTAGATATGTCTGTAAATACATATATACACATATAAATACATAAATACATATGTATTCATATATAGAGGTATATGTATGTTGCTCAATGTTAAAGGAATTCTAAACCCAACTTTTTCTTTCATAATTCAGATAGAGCATGCAATTTTAAGCAACTTTCTAATTTACCTCCTATTATCAATTCATCTTCGTTCTCTTGCTATCTTTATTTGAAAAAAAAAACAGGTATCTATGCTAAGGAGCTGGCCCATTTTTTGGTTCGGTACCCTGGATAGCGCTTGCTGAATGGTGGGTACATTAGCAAGCGCAACCCCAGATACTGAACCCAAAATGGGCTGGTTCCTTAGCATACATTCATGCTTTTTTTTAAAAAAGATAGCAAGAGAACGAAGAAAAAATTGATATTAGGAGCAAAGTAGAAAGTTGTTTAACATTGCATACTCTATTTGAATCATGAAAGAAAAAAGTTGGGTTTAGTATCCTTTTAAAGCCCTTCGCCTGCTTTTTTTTTAATATAACCTGAGATCTCATATCTTTGAGCCCTTATAACTTTTTTTGTGCAATATTCTGGTAGCAGGAGCGAGTTACATTGAGTTTAATGGCGCGATCGGGCTGGCTGTGAATAGACAGCGTGCCCGATGCGCTGAGGGAAAACAAACAGACCTGCTCAGTAGAGCCAGGAGCGGCGTACTGTGAAAGTAAATTTCGTAGCATTTTTTCACTGAAATCATTTAAGGTACAAAGTTTGCGCTAAGCTGATGTTATATAATTCTACACTATGTGCAGAATTATATAACATTATTTTGTGAGTTTACTGGCCCTTTAATATAAGTGTAAATGTACTTTGTATTGTAATTTGATGTGTTTTGTGCAACTTTTTAATCTCACAAAACAGTTAACCACAGCTAAGAGATTGCGGTAATGATTCTAGTGTAAATCATGATTGCACTCAACTTGTAATATGAGCACAATTTAATCTGCGCGCAATCGCGAAAATCCTTGCACAAATGTTTGTTGGCACTTGGAATCTAGCCCAAAATGTGTTCAGCTAGGTCCAAGTAGTGGACTGTTGCTCCTTCAACAAAGGATACCAAGAGAATAAAGTACATTTCAAAATAGAATTTAATTAAAATGTAGTTTATATTGCTATCTGAATCATGAAAGAAAAAAAGTGTTCTATGTCCCTTTATATAAGCACATTAAAGCTTTGTATAATGTTCATTTCAGCATGCACTGAAATCAACATGCTTTGTTTTATTTATTTATTTTTTTTATTTTTTTTTGCTTGCATAATGAGTCATTTAGAATTTACAAATCTTTCTGGTTACTGAGCAATGAAAGAAATGTGTTTGTAATTGTTTGTTACATTTTAACAGCCTTCTTAAATGGGGTCTGGTTTGTTTATACCACTTGCCTTCAGACAAAAATAATATTTGATATTTACAAGATGTGTCTATTTTATAGCTGAACAGCTGTCAGGTTAGTACCATGGATTTGAAAGTAAATTTTATACCTCAATCAGTTTTTACCAACTCCATTATGATATAGAAAAAAGGATCAACTGTATTGCAGGGGAGTCATTTGATTAATTAGAATACCCTATTTCTTTGGCTCTGAGGGGTACAGTAAAGTGGGTAGATTTTTTGTGATATGTGATTTAGTGCCACAACTACTACAAAGCTCACTTTACTGAAGGCTCACATTGGTACTATCACTGGATAAGAAGAACTTGGCTTTTCCTCTGGGTTTTCAGTGATAAGTATGAGGAAACAATTCCTGCATCCATACCCTGCATAACATGCAATTGTAAGTACAAGATGTTACAAATGGCATATTAACCTTATATATAGCAAGATTAAAAACTGTTTTCCAATTTGAAAATAGACAAACTAAAGTAAGGTCATTAAACAGATAAGAAAAATTACACAAAGTACTCACTAGCCAGAATTGAGAGAGCAGGAACTGGCTTACCTCAAATTTCTCAAACATTGAGTTACAATGAATATATCATGAGTGCGTTCAGATAATGCTGAAAAAAACATTATGGGCCAGTGGTGGGCTAAATTTTGTTTCTGGAAGAAAGAAAAAAGGGGCACCTCATAGTGTATTTCATATATATATAGAGTTGAAAAAAAGTGAAAATGCACTCACAAAATAAGTGGCACCCATCCTGGAATGGGTGCAAAACGGCAGGCTAACACTTAACAGGGGTTAGCTCACTGGTGATAGGCTCTCCGTGTACTGGTGTATAGTGTCATTCTCCTATCAGGGCAGCTCACTGCATCAGCCGCTATCATCAGTTGTATCCAGACACTGCTCTATGAAGCAAGCCAGGTGTAGCGAAACCAAACTGTTCAAAGTCCCAAAGATATGGGAAAACAGAAGATGGAACAATATCTGTATGGTAAAATTAAAACACCTCTTTAATAAAAACTATAACATATTTCTCAACCACATTCTGGTCTTTTCTTCAGGCATATAAAAAATGAAATGCAGTGAGCTGCCCTGATAAAAGAACAATAGTGATGTTGCGAACCTAAAATTTCTGCAACTGTTCGCGAACGGGCAACGGGCGAATCGGGCGAACCGCCATAGACTTCAATAGGCAGGCAAATTTTAAAACCCCCTGGGACTCTTTCTGGCCACAATAGTGATGGAAAAGTATTTTCAAGGGTACTAACACATGGACTGTGGCATGCCGGAGGGGGATCCATGGCAAAACTCCCATGGAAAATTACATAGTCTGGTTTTAATCCATAAATGGCATAAATCACCTAACATTCCCAAATTGTTTAGAATAACGTGCTTTAAAACATCAGGTATGTACACTACTGTTACACCAGATATGAGTTGCACTGGGGTGACACTGTGCCCTGGCAGGCAGGCACTGAAACGCACACGTGTGAAGGAAACTGACTGCTATTATTTAACACAGTCAAAAAAGTGTTGTTTTTTTAAATGTACACTACTGTTACACCAGATATGAGTTGCACTGGGGTGACACTGTGCCCTGGCAGGCAGGCACTGAAACACACACATGTGAAGGAAACTGACTGCTATTATTTAACACAGTCAAAAAAGTGTTTTTTTTTTTTTTAAATCTACACTACTGTTACACCAGCTATGAGTTGCACTGGGGTGACACTGTGCCCTGGCAGGCAGGCACTGAAACGCACACTTGTGAAGGAAACTGACTGCTATTATTTAACACAGTCAAAAAAATGTGTTTTTTTTTAAATCTACACTACTGTTACACCAGATATGAGTTGCAATGGGGTGACACTGCGCCCTGGCAGGCAGGCACTGAAACACACACATGTGAAGGAAACTGACTGCTATTATTTAACACAGTCAAAAAAGTTTTTTTTTTTTTTTTAAATCTACACTACTGTTATACTAGATATGAGTTGCACTGGGGTGACACTGTGACCTGGCAGGCAGGCACTGAAACGCACATGTGTGGAGGAATCTGACTGCTATTATTTAACACAGTCAAAAAAGTTTTTTTTTTTTTTTAAAATCTACACTACTGTTACACTAGATATGAGTTGCACTGGGGTGACACTGTGCCCTGGCAGGCAGGCACTGAAATGCACACGTGTGAAGGAAACTGACTGCTATTATTTAACACAGTCAAGAAAGTGTTGTTTTTTTAAATCTACACTACTGTTACACCAGATATGAGTGGTGGCACTGGGCAAGTGGGCACAGTATACGCTGTGAGCCTGACACACACTGCAATTAGATTACACAGGAAAAATAAAAAAAAAAAAGCAGACTGATGTTCTATCCCTAAAAGGGCTTTTTGGGGTGCTGAGATCAGATGAGTCCTTCAGGACTGTAGTGGACACTGAATACACTAGCTATCGATTTCCCTATTAAATCAGCAGCAGCTACACTGTCCCTCCTCTCACTAAGAATGCAGCTTCCAAATGAATCTAAAATGGATGCTGTCCAGGAGGTAGGAGGGTCTGGGAGGGAGGGTCTGATGCTGATTGGCTGGAATGTGTCTTCTGACTGTGAGGTACAGGGTCAAAGTATTACTCAATGATGATGAATAGGGGGCGGCGAACGCAAACAAGCTGGAACTATTCGCCGGCGAACTATTCGCAACATCACTAAAGAACAACGCTATACACCAGTATGGAGAACCTGTCACTAGTGAGCTAACCACTGTTAAGTGTTAGCCTGCCGTACTGCACCCATTCTTGGACGGGTGCCACTTATCTTGTGAGTGCATTTTCACTTTTTTTCAACTCTATATATTTATATGAAATACACTATGAGGCGCCCCTTTTTCTTTCTTTCATTTGCTACAGATGACTTTCAACATCTGGTTTTCAAGTAGAGCTGCCTCAACACACCATTTTATCTGATTTGATTGGACTTACACATAATTTGTCCCCAAATAGTATATTTACACACACACACACACACATATATATGTATATATATATATATATATATATATATATATATATATATATATATACTGTAGATATATATATAAATATATATATATATATATACTTATTTTGTTTCATGGGACATTGTTCACTTATACAAGTTTGATATTTATCCTTTTTCATTATTCTTTATTTTATATTGGCAGTTGGCACCCCTGCATTTCTGTCAGATAATGCACCACTTCGCCAAGTAAATTGTTGCAATTACAAATGTTTAGGCATTCTCATGTTTATTTCTTTTGTTTGTCAGATTTGATTTTTTTTTTCTCCACTTTTTTGTGTCATACCAATACACAGTCCAGGCAAAACTCCAAAAATGGATTGGACAAAATTATTGGCACTCTCAATTTAATATTTGGTAGCACACCCCTTGGAAAACAATAAATTAAATCAATTGCTTCCTGTAACCATCAATGAGTTTCTTACACCTATCTACTGGAATTTTGGATCACTCTTCTTTCGCCAACTGCTCTAGGTCGTTCAGATTGGAAGGATTTATTTTCCAAACTGCTTTTTTGAAATCAGGTGTTCAGGTGTGCTATGGGATTGAGATCTGGACTCATTGCTGGCCAGTTCACTACTCTCCAGCGCTTTGTATTAAACCCTTTCTGGGTGCTTTTTGATGTGTGCTTTGGGTCATTGTCCTGCTGTAAGACACATGACCTCTGATGGAGACCCAAATTTCTGACACTGGGCCCTACATTGCACCACATAATTCTTTGATAGTCTTCAGATTTCATAATGCCATGCACACAGTCAAGACATCCAGTCTCCACGCATTGATCTTCTAACCACTCAGTTGCTGAAATGTGCTATAGGGATTTTAAACCCAATTTTTTTCTTTCATGATTCAGACAGAGCATGTCATTTTAAGCAACTTTCTAATTATATCCTATTATCAAATTTTCTTAATTCTCTATCCTTATTTGAAAAAGCAGAAATGTAAGGTAAAGAGCAAGCCCATTTTGGTTCATCATCTGGGTTGCGCTTGCTGATTGGTGTCTAAATGTACCCACCAATCAGCAAGCGGTATTAGGGGTCCTGAACCAAAAATGGGCCGGCTCCTTAGCTTAGATTACTGCTTTTTCAAAGAAAGATAGTAAGAGTAAGAAAAAAATTGATAATAGCAGAAAGTTGCTTAAAATTGCATGGTATGTCTGAATCATGAAAGAAAAAATGTGGGTTTAGTATCCCTTTAACCTATGTATGATTTTTTTAAAACACATTTGCTATGCAAACAAACAGTTGAAGTCATAATCAAACGTAACAATTATCATAGTTTATGTGTGAGCATGCTTCATCATTTTAAAATGTGTTTTTATAAGTATTTCATTACTGTACTCATATGAAACCAGGATATGATTATGTGTGTGTTATTTTAAAGGAAAATAAATGTGTCCACACCATGCAGGGTGCAGAAAGGTCATGAGCTCAGTGGGGACATAAAAGCCTGTACTTTGCAGAATCTATGGTGCAGACAGTACAGATTCTGAATGGCTGTAGTGCCCAATGAAATTTCATGAGAAAAATATCAGAATCAAATGGATGGTCTAACACTAGGTAATTTAATAAATAATCTTTAAATAACTTTTCAGATGTAAGTGTATGGAAGGGGATACTTCTGCAGCCAGAATTTGCTGTCCTTTTAAAATTTTAAATGAGAATTTGTGAAACTAGAAGTTTTTTTTTTTAAAAAAAAAGATTAAAACCTAACCCATTATCAGAGACTATTATTTAGATGAATGGGACAAAAATAGCAGCCCTGTTATTAGGGTTGCCACCTCAACCATGTTTTCCTGGACACTTATACATGTTGCAGGATGCGCAGGTAGGAACAAGTATTTCCACCATGTACAGCACACAAATAGTGACACTGAACAACAATGCTCATGTTCCTCTGCACACCCTACAACATGTATAACTCATAAGTGTCCAGTTAAACATGGCAGAGGTGCCAGCCTCACCTGTTATATTAGTAAATTAATTAGACTTGAATGATTGGGCTTGTGTCAAATTCTATTATTGATTTAGTATAAGAACAATGTTGCATAATTCTAGGAAGTTTTGAGCACAGTCATTTATTAAACAACTATCATATATATCCCTACTTTTGTATCCAAGTGTAAACAACATCTTATGTCATTTAGGAAATATTTGTATAATATATGTCAATACAGTTTAAAAATTCAACCTAAAGGTATTTTTATACCATTTTTAATACTTTTGTATACATAGTACCATTAGAAACAAAGTACATTAGTGTAATAAGAGAGGTAAGAGTTGTTTTATATAAATATAGACTATTAATTGCATTTTAAAACACAAAAAGCAAACTAAATATAGAGACAGAAAAATGGTGTTGTTAATATTTTTTTAAAAACAATCGGCTAGATTACGAGTTGTGCGTTAAGGTAAAAAAGCAGCGTTAACAGGTCCTAAAGTGTTCCCTCTAAGGCCAGTTCACACAAAACTGTCCTTAGAGGGAACACTGGTCCTAACGCTGCTTTTTTACGCCCGCTGGTATTACGAGTCTTGCAGGTTTAGGGGCCCCGCATACTTTTTTGGCCTTACCGCAAACCGGCTTACGTAAACTTTGTAAACCCTTTTTTTCTATGGGACTTCCATAGCGCCGGTATTACGAGTCTATCCTGGGAGGCCAAAAAGTGAGCGGTACACACTCTACATCCAAGATCCATAACGCATTCTAAAGTCAGTATTTATGAGTTTTACACTACAACGCCGTAGCATAAAACTCATAACTAAAGTCCTAAAAAGTACACTAACACCCATAAACTACCTATTAACCCCTAAGCCGAGGCCCTCCCGCATCGCAAACACTATAATAATTTTTTTAACCCCTGATCTGCCGCTCCGGACATCGCCACCACTATAATAAACATATTAATTACTAAACCGCCGCACTCCCGCCTTGCAAACACTAGTTAATTATTATTAACCCCTAATTTGCCGCCCCTAACATCGCCGCCACCTACATTATATTTATCGACCCCTAATCTGCCGCCCCCAACGTCGCCGCCACTATATTACATTTATTAACCCCTAAACCTAAGTTTAACCCTAACCCTAACACCCCCTAACTTAAATATAATTGAAATAAATCTAAATAAAATTACTATCATTAACTACATTATTTCTATGTAAAACTAAATACTTACCTATAAAATAAACCCTAAGCTAGCTACAATATAACTAATAGTTACATTGTAGCTAGCTTAGGCTTTATTTTTATTTTACAGGCAAGTTTGTATTTATTTTCACTAGGTAGAATAGTTATTAAATAGTTATTAACTATTTAATAACTACCTAGCTAAAATAAATACAAATTTAGCTGTAAAATAAAACCTTACCTAAGTTACAATAACACCTAACACTACACTATAATTAAAAATATTCCCTAAATTAAATACAATTAATTAAATTAAATTAGCTAAATCACACAAAAAAAACACTAAATTACAGATAATAAAAAACAAATTACAGATCTTTAAACTAATTACACCTAATCTAATAGCCCTATCAAAATAAAAAAGCCCCCCTAAAATATAAAAACCCTAGCCTAAACTAAACTACCAATAGCCCTTAAAAGAGCCTTTTGCGTGGCACCACCCACACAACCAACCCCTCAAATAAAATACTAAAAATACCTAAACTCCCCATTGCCCTGAAAAGGGCATGTGGATGGGCATTGCCCTTAAAAGGGCATTTAGGTTTATTGCGGCCCAAAGTCCCTAATCTAAAAAATAAACCCACCCAATACACCCTTAAAAAAATTCTAACACTAACCCCCGAAGATTCACTTACCAGTAGAAGTCTTCATCCAAGCGGCAAGATGTCCTCAACGAAGCCAACAGAAGTGGTCCTCCAGAGGGGCAGAAGTGGTCCTCCAGACGGGCAGAAGTGGTCCTCCAGATGGGCAGAAGTCTTCATCCAGACGGCATCTTCTATCTTCATCCTTCCGGCGCGGAGCGGGTCCATCTTCAAGACATCCGACACGGAGCATCCTCTTCAAACGACATCTTCTTCGTAATGAATATCACTTTAAGTGACGTCATCCAAGATGGCGTCCCTTAGATTTTGATTGGCTGATAGAATTCTATTAGCCAATCGGAATTAAGGTAGAAAAAATCCTATTGGCTGATTGGATCAGCCAATAGGATTGAACTTTAATCATATTGGCTGATCCAATCAGCCAATAGGATTGAGCTTGCATTCTATTGGCTGATTGGAACAGCCAATAGAATGCAAGCTCAATCTTATTGGCTGATTGCATCAGCCAATAGGATTTTTTCTACCTTAATTCTGATTGGCCAATCGGAATCTAAGGGACGCCATCTTGGATGACATCACTTAAAGTGATATTCATTATGAAGAAGCCGTCGTTTGAAGAGGATGCTACACGTCGTAGGACATCTTGCCGCTTGGATGAAGAATTCTCCCGGTAAGTGAATCTTTGTGGGTTAGTGTTAGGATTTTTTTAAGGGTGTATTGGGTGGGTTTATTTTTTAGATTAGGGACTTTGGGCCGCAATAGAGCTAAATACCCTTTTAAGGGCAATGCCCATCCAAATGCCCTTTTCAGGGCAATGGGGAGCTTAGGTTTTTTTAGTTAGTATTTTATTTGGGGGGTTGGTTGTGTGAGTGGTGGGTTTTACTGTTGGGGCGGTGTTTGTATTTTTTTTACAGGTAAAAGAGCTGATTTCTTTGGGGCAATGCCCCGCAAAAGGCCCTTTTAAGGGCTATTGGTAGTTTAGTTTAGGCTAGGTTTTTTTTTAATTTTGGGGGGACTTTTTATATTTTGATAGGGCTATTAGATTAGGTGTAATTAGTTTAAAGATCTGTAATTTGTTTTTTATTTTCGGTAATTTAGTGTTTGTTTGTTTTTGCGATTTAGCTAATTTAATTTAATTTATTTAATTGTATTTATTTTAGGGAATTTATTTAATTATAGTGTAGTGTTAGGTGTTATTGTAACTTAGGTTAGGTTTTATTTTACAAGTAAATTTGTATTTATTTTAGCTAGGTAGTTATTAAATAGTTAATAACTATTTAGTAACTATTCTACCTAGTTAAAATAAATACAAACTTGCCTGTAAAATAAAATAAACCCTAAGCTAGCTACAATGTAACTATTAATTATATTGTAGCTAGTTTAGCATTTATTTTATAGGTAATTATTTAGTTTTAAATAGTAATAATTTAGGCAATGATAGTAATTTTATTTAGATTTATTTAAATTATATTTAAGTTAGGGGGTATTAGGGTTAGGGTTAGACTTAGATTTAGGGGTGGCAGCGACATTGGGGCGGCAGATTAGGGATTAATAAGTGTAGGTAGGTTGCGGCGACATTGGGGGCAATAGATCAGGGGTTAATAAATATAAAGTAGGCGTCGGCAATGTTGGGGGCAGCAGATTAGGTGTTAATAAGTATAATGTAGGTGGCGGCGGAGTCAGGAGCGGCAGATTAGGGGTTAATAATTATAATGTAGGTGTCGGCTATGTCAGGGGTGGCATATTAGGGGTTAATAAGTGTAAGATTAGGGGTGTTTAGACTCAGGGTTCATGTTAGGGTGTCATAAAATGTGTTTCCCCATAGGAATTAATGGGGCTGTGTTACTGAGTTTTACACTGCTTTTTGGCAGGTGTTAGACTTTTTTCAGCCGGCTCTCCCCATTGATGTCTATGGGGAAATTGTGCATGAGCACGTACGACCAGCTCACCGCTGACTTAAGCAGCGCTGGTATTGGAGTGCGGTAAGGAGCACAATTTTGCTCTACGCTCACTTCTTGCCTGTTAATGCCGGGTTTGTAAAAACCCGTAATACCAGCGCTGTAGGTAAGTGAGCGGTGAGACAAAACTGCTCATTAGCACAAAACTCGTAATCTGGCCGCATATTAATGAAAAAAGTCTGGATTGTAGAATAATTCTGGATCTGGGAATTCCAGATTTGGGGATTTTTATCTGTAATGACATTTATCATGCAAATAATTTTTTTGTCATAAACAGAATGGTCAAAGTAAAAACAACTATCGGATTTTATTTACTTGTTCATGTTTCATATTTTCGCCTATAATCTTTTTTTTGGCAGTATATACTTTGCCTGTGTCAGTTATCTCATGAATAAACTTGTATATTACTACATAATATTAGTACATATAACCGATCACAGGCTATCAAATTATCCCCTTTATAACTCTTTGCTTACTTTCTTGCATCCCCTTAAATTAGAAGTAAATTCTCTTTCTATCTAACCTGATTCATTAAAAGTAGAGCAGTCAAGTGATCTGTGACTGCTTAACCAGCTATATCACAATCAATACCATTTAAATTTGCAGCTTTTTAATCCTGGCGCTTACACATGGGACAACTATATATGCAAACAAAGCAATTTGCAGTTCGGTTCATTAACTTAATTGGACTGAGATGTTGTTTTTCTGTTTCAGTAAAATGAGTAACCATTTCTCTGTTCTATATATTTATTTGCTTCTACGGAAACTGGGGTATATGTATTTAATTCACTTATATAAAATTAAACACTTTCAGAATTTAAAACTGTTAGTTAAATTCTAATTAAGCATTTTCTCTTTTTGCAGTTAATCCAATAGGGCGTTCTTAAATCTTGCGGTATATTACTGTCATTAAGTTTTACATAACTACTAGTCCTTTTTAGATCACTGCCAAATCATTGAAATTGATATTTTATTGCGAAAATTACATATTCGTATTCAATACATAAGTGTGTAAAATACCCAGAAAGTGTTTAGACACATTGCTGCAGCAAAGCAGGTAATCATCATTAAGACATTTGAGTGGCAGTTGCACAGCCTACCAATCAAGAGCTGTGTTCTGCTTGGGAACTGCAATGCTTTTAACTCCCAAGCAGTACTTACCTATGTTCTTAATGTTTAAAACCCTTGCAGGGGTTAAACTAGGGTTCCCATCTCAGCCATGTTTTCCTGGACACTTATGAGTTACACATGCGGCAGGGTAGTCAGGGAGGAACATGAATAGTGCTGTCCAGAATCTCTATTTCTGTGCTATCCAGGGGTTCAATTCATGTTTCCCTCTGCGCACCCTGCAACATGTGTGACTTATAAGTGTCCAGGAAACCATGGCCGAGGTGGTATTCCTTGGTTTAACACATCGGCCAAGGTTATTAATCAAGCACAATCTATAATGTGCAGTGCATAAGTTTGTGCTTAGCCTAAAGCAAACAATACTGCATGATTGGATATTACTAGTTGTTGGTTTAAAATGTGTGATAAAGCATTTTAATACATCTTATACACATATAGCAAATGCTTTACTTTAGCAGAAAGTGGTAGTAGTTCATTGATTTCACTTGTATGAAATATAAGTTATAGGTTAGTGGTTGTGATTGCACAATTAGAAATATTGTTTTCTTATTTAATTCTTTTGAAAATCTGTTCTTATGTATTAACACTTGCTATTGTGCATTCAAAAATAGATCAATATGCTACGGAAAAGCATGATCATTTAGTAAGGCATAATAAAGTGAAACAAAAGTTTAAAAATTAAAAATAAGGTTTTAGAAAAGCTTAAAGATATATGGTATTTGACAAGGGGGAATCAAAAGTGGTTAGGGATGTACACACACACACACACACACACACACACACACATATATATATATATATATATATATATATATATATATATATATATATATATATGTGTTTGTGTGTATATGTGTATGTGTGAGTGTATGCAAGTGTGTGTATATGTCTATGTAATGGTGTATGTATGTATTTGTGTGTATATGTCTATGTAAGGGTGTATGTATGTGTATATGTCTATTTAAGGGTGTATGTATGTATTTGTGTGTATATGTCTATGTAAGGGTGTATGTATGTGTATATGTCTATGTAAGGGTGTATGTATGTATTTGTGTGTATATGTCTATGTAAGGGTGTATGTATGTATTTGTGTGTATATGTCTATGTAAGGGTGTATGTATGTGTATATGTCTATTTAAGGGTGTATGTATGTATTTGTGTGTATATGTCTATGTAAGGGTGTATGCATGTATTTGTGTGTATATGTCTATGTAAGGGTGTATGTATGTGTATATGTCTATTTAAGGGTGTATGTATGTATTTGTGTGTATATGTCTATGTAATGGTGTATGTATGTATTTATTTGTGTGTATATGTCTATGTAAGGGTGTATGTATGTATTTGTGTGTATATGTCTATGTAAGGGTGTATGTATGTATTTGTGTGTATATGTCTATGTAAGGGTGTATGTATGTGTATATGTCTATGTAAGGGTGTATGTATGTATTTGTGTGTATATGTCTATTTAAGGGTGTATGTATGTATTTGTGTGTATATGTCTATGTAAGGGTGTATGTATGTATTTGTGTGTATATATCTATGTAAGGGTGTATGTATGTATTTGTGTGTATATGTCTATGTAAGGGTGTATGTATGTATTTGTGTGTATATGTCTATGTAAGGGTGTATGTATGTATTTGTGTGTATATGTCTATGTAAGGGTGTATGTATGTATTTGTGTGTGTATGTGTATGTGTGGGTGTATGTATGTATGTGTGTGTATATGTCTATGTAAGGGTATATGTATCTATTTGTGTGTGTATGTCTATGTAAGGGTGTATGTATGTATTTGTGTGTATATGTGTATGTGTGGGTGTATGTATGTGTGTGTATATGTCTATGTAAGGGTATATGTATGTATTTGTGTGTATATGTCTATGTAAGGGTGTATATATGTATTTGTGTGTATATGTGTATGTGTATGTGTGGGTGTATGTATGTATTTGTGTGTATATGTCTATGTAAGGGTGTATGTATGTATTTGTGTGTATATGTGTATGTAAGGGTGTATGTATGTGTTTATGTCTATATGTGAGTGTATGTATGTATTTGTGAGCATATGTCTATGTAAGGGTATATGTATGTTTTTGTGTATATGTGTATAGTATTTCTGAGTGTATGTATGTGTGTGTATATGTGTATTTATGCATATGTATATATGTGTTTGTGTGAGTTTATGTTTGCAATTTTGTGCATACAATATGTGTATGTGTGGTTGCATGTTTGTGTGTATATCTGTATGCGTAGGTATATATGTTTAGTGGAGAGAAGAGGAGAAAGAGAATGGCACTACCAAATGGTGACTCTATAAGTAAAATAGAATTATATAATGCTATGAGATTAGGATAGGGTGCTGTACACAAAGTGAATATGTAGGGGGTTAGTGGCGAAGCCAACTATAAAAGTATGTACATAATAGCACTCATCACCATCATTACCACTAAGAGAGTAAGTCAAATTGTTTCTATTTCAGAAACAAAAATTATATTACAAATGTGACAAAGTTGAACCTCTTATGTATGGGAACACATTGAGATAAAAAACATAATTTATGCTTACCTGATAAATGTATTTCTCTTGTGGTGTATCCAGGCCACGGATCATCCATTACTTGTAGGATATTCTCCTTCCCAACAGGAATTTGCCATATCCCCTAACTGCCATATCCAGTCATTCGACCGAAACAAGCCGAGAAAGGAGAAACCATAGGGTGCAGTGGTGACTGTAGTTTAAATTAAAATTTAGACCTGCCTTAAAAGGACAGGGCGGGCCGTGGACTGGATACACCACAAGAGAAATAAATTTATCAGGTAAGCATAAATTATGTTTTCTCTTGTAAGGTGTATCCAGTCCACGATCATCCATTACTTGTGGGATACCAATACCAAAGCTAAAGTACACGGATGAAGGGAGGGACAAGGCAGGCTTAAATGGAAGGAACCACTGCCTGTAGAACCTTTCTCCCAAAAATAGCCTCCGAAGAAGCAAAAGTATCAAATTTGTAAAATTTTGCAAAAGTATGAAGCGAAGACCAAGTCGCCGCCTTGCAAATCTGTTCAACAGAAGCCTCATTTTTAAAGGCCCAGGTGGAAGCCACAGCTCTAGTAGAATGAGCTGTAATCCTTTCAGGGGGCTGCTGTCCAGCAGTCTCATAGGCTAAGCGTATTACGCTCCGAAGCCAAAAAGAAAGAGAGGTTGCCAAAGCTTTTTGACCTCTCCTCTGTCCAGAGTAAACCACAAACAGTGTAGATGTTTGGCGAAAATCTTTAGTAGCTTGTAAGTTTAACTTCAAAGCACGGACCACGTCCAGATTATGTAAAAGACGTTCCTTCTTTGAAGAAGGATTTGGACACAATGATGGAACAACAATCTCTTGATTGATATTCTTGTTAGAAACTACCTTAGGTAAAAACCCAGGTTTTGTACGCAGAACTACTTTATCTGAATGGAAAATCAGATAAGGAGAATCACATTGTAAGGCAGATAACTCAGAGACTCTCCGAGCCGAGGAAATAGCCATCAAAAACAGAACTTTCCAAGACAAAAGTTTAATATCAATGGAATGAAGGGGTTCAAACAGAACCCCTTGAAGAACTTTACGAACCAAGTTTAAGCTCCATGGGGGAGAAACAGGTTTAAACACAGGCTTGATTCTAACCAAAGCCTGACAAAAAGCTTGAACGTCTGGAACTTCAGCCAGACGCTTGTGCAAAAGAATAGACAGAGCAGAAATCTGTCCCTTTAAAGAACTAGCTGATAATCCTTTTTTCCAAACCCTCTTGGAGAAAGGACAATATCCTAGGAATCCTAACCTTACTCCATGAGTAATTCTTGGATTCACACCAATAGAGGTATTTACGCCATATCTTATGGTAGATTTTCCTGGTGACAGGCTTTCGTGCCTGTATTAGGGTATCAATGACTGACTCGGAGAAGCCACGCTTTGATAAAATCAAGCGTTCAATCTCCATGCAGTCAGTCTCAGAGAAATTAGATTCAGATGATTGAAAGGACCTTGTAGTAGAAGGTCTTGTCTCAGAGGCAGGGTCCATGGTGGAAAGGATGACATGTCCACTAGGTCTGCATACCAGGTCCTACGTGGCCACGCGGGCGCTATCAAGATCACCGATGCTCTCTCCTGTTTGATTTTGGCAATCAGTCGAGGGAGCAGAGGAAACGGTGGAAACACATAAGCCAGGTTGAAGAACCAAGGCGCTGCTAGAGCATCTATCAGTGCCGCTTCTGGGTCCCTGGACCTGGATCCGTAACAAGGAAGTTTGGCGTTCTGGCGAGACGCCATGATATCCAGTTCGCCCCAACGATGAACCAATTGAGCAAACACCTCCGGATGGAGTTCCCACTCCCCTGGATGAAAAGTCTGACGACTTAGAAAATCCGCCTCCCAGTTCTCTACACCTGGGATATGGATTGCTGATAGGTGGCAAGAGTGAGCCTCTGCCCAGCGAATTAACTTGGAGACTTCCAGCATCGCTAGGGAACTCCTGGTTCCCCCTTGATGGTTGATGTAAGCCACAGTCGTGATGTTGTCGGACTGAAATCTGATGAACCTCAGGGTTGCTAACTGAGGCCAAGCTAGAAGAGCATTGAATATTGCTCTTAACTCCAGAATATTTATTGGGAGGAGTTTCTCCTCCTGAGTCCACAATCCCTGAGCCGTCAGGGAATTCCAGACTGCACCCCAACCTAGGAGGCTGGCATCTGTTGTTACAATTGTCCAATCTGGCCTGCGAAAGGTCATACCTTTGGACAGATGGACCCGAGATAGCCACCAGAGAAGAGAATCTCTGGTCTCTTGATCCAAATTTAGCAGAGGGGACAAATCTGTGTAATCCCCATTCCACTGACTGAGCATGCATAGTTGCAGCGGTCTGAGATGTAGGCGCGAAAATGGCACTATGTCCATCGCCGCTACCATTAAGCTGATTACTTCCATACACTGAGCCACTGAAGGGCGCGGAATAGAATGAAGAACACTGCAAGATTTTAGAAGCTTTGATAACCTGGACTCTGTCAGGTAAATTTTCATTTCTACATAATCTATCAGAGTCCCTAGGAAGGAGACTCTTGTGAGTGGGGATAGAGAACTCTTTTCCTCGTTCACCTTCCACCCATGTGACCTGAGAAATGCCAGAACTATGTCCGTATGTGACTTGGCAATCTGAAAGCTTGACGCCTGTATCAGGATGTCGTCCAGATAAGGGGCCACTGATATACCTCGCGGTCTTAGCACCGCCAGAAGCGATCCTAGAACCTTTGTAAAGATTCTTGGAGCTGTAGCTAACCCAAAGGGAAGAGCCACAAATTGGTAATGCCTGTCCAGAAAGGCAAACCTTAGGAACCGATGATGATCTTTGTGAAACGGTATGTGAAGGTAAGCATCCTTCAAATCCACTGTGGTCATGTATTGACCCTCCTGGATCATAGGTAGGATGGTCCGAATAGTTTCCATTTTGAACGATGGAACTCTGAGGAATTTGTTTAAGATCTTTAGATCCAAAATGGGTCTGAAGGTTCCCTCTTTTTTGGGAACCACAAACAGATTTGAATAAAAACCCTGTCCCTGTTCCGTCCGCGGAACTGGACAGATCACTCCCATAATTAGGAGGTCTTGCACACAGCATAAGAATGCCTCTTTCTTTATCTGGTTTACAGATAATCTTGAAAGGTAAAATCTCCCTTGAGGGGGGGACGCTTTGAAGTCCAGAAGATATCCCTGAGATATGATCTCCAATGCCCAGGGATCCTGGACATCTCTTGCCCACGCCTGGGTGAAGAGAGAATGTCTGCCCCCTACTAGATCCGTTACCGGATAGGGGGCCGTTCCTTCATGCTGTCTTAGAGGCAGCAGCAGGCTTTCTGGCCTGCTTGCCCTTGTTCCAGGACTGGTTAGGTTTCCAGCCCGGCTTGGATTGAGCAAAAGTTCCCTCTTGTCTTGTAGCAGAGGAAGTTGATGCTGCACCTGCCTTGAAGTTTCGAAAGGCACAAAAATTAGACTGTTTGGCCTTTGATTTGGCCCTGTCCTGAGGAAGGGCATGACCCTTACCTCCAGTAATGTCAGCAATAATTTCCTTCAAACCAGGCCCGAATAGGGTCTGCCCCTTGAAGGGAATGTTAAGTAATTTAGACTTTGAAGTCACGTCAGCTGACCAAGATTTAAGCCATAGCACCCTACGCGCCTGGATGGCGAATCCAGAATTCTTAGTCGTTAGTTTAGTCAAATGAACAATGGCATCAGAAACAAAAGAATTAGCTAGCTTAAGTGTTCTAAGCTTGTCAAGTATTTCAGTCAATGGAGTAGCTGTCTGAAAGGCCTCTTCCAGAGACTCAAACCAGAACGCCGCAGCAGCAGTGACAGGCGCAATGCATGCAAGGGGCTGCAGGATAAAACCTTGTTGAATAAACATTTTCTTAAGGTAACCTTCTAATTTTTTATCCATTGGATCTGAAAAAGCACAACTGTCCTCGACAGGGATAGTGGTACGCTTTGCTAAAGTAGAAACTGCTCCCTCCACCTTAGGGACCGTCTGCCATAAGTCCCGTGTGGTGGCGTCTATTGGAAACATTTTTCTAAAAATAGGAGGGGGGGGAAACGGCACACCGGGTCTATCCCACTCCTTATTAATAATTTCTGTAAACCTTTTAGGTATTGGAAAAACATCAGTACACACCGGCACTGCATAGTATTTATCCAGTCTACACAATTTCTCTGGCACTGCAATTGTGTCACAGTCATTCAGAGCAGCTAACACCTCCCCAAGCAATACACGGAGGTTCTCAAGCTTAAATTTAAAAGTAGAAATATCTGAATCAGGTTTCCCCGAATCAGAAATGTCACCCACAGACTGAAGCTCTCCTTCCTCAGCTTCTGCATATTGTGACGCAGTATCAGACATGGGCCGTAAGGCATCTGCGCGCTCTGTACTACGTCTAACCCCAGAGCTATCGCGCTTTCCTCTGAATTCAGGCAGTCTGGCTAATACCGCTGACAGGGTATTATCCATGATTGCCGCCATGTCCTGCAAAGTAATCGCTATGGGCGTCTTTGATGTACTTGGCGCCATTTTAGCGTGAGTCCCTTGAGCGGGAGTCAAAGGGTCCGACACATGGGGAGAGTTAGTCGGCATAACTTCCCCCTCGTCAGAATCCTCTGGTGATACATTTTTTAAAGATAAAAGCTGATCTTTATTGTTTAAAGTGAAATCAATACATTTAGTACACATTCTCATATGGGGTTCAACCATGGCTTTTAAACATAATGAACAAGGAGTTTCCTCTATGTCAGACATGTTTATACAGACTAGCAATGAGACTAGCAAGCTTGGAAAACACTTTAAATCAAGTTAAACAAGCAATATAAAAAACTTTACTGTGCCTTTAAGAGAAACAAATTTTGCTAAAATTTGAAATAACAGTGAAAAAAGGCAGTTAAACTAACGAAATGTTTACAGTGTATGTAACAAGTTAGCAGAGCATTGCACCCACTTGCAAATGGATGATTAACCCCTTAATACAAAAAACGGATTAACAAAATGAAAAAAACGTTTTTAAACAGTCACAACTGCCACAGCTCCACTGTGGCTTTACCTTCCTCAATACACGACTTTTGAAGCCTTTTGAGCCCTTCAGAAATGTCCTATAGCATGCAGGGGACTGCTGAGGGAAGCTGAATGTCTCTGTCTGTAATTTTAACTGCGCAAAAAAGCGCTAAAATAGGCCCCTCCCACTCATATTACAACAGTGGAAAGCCTCAGGAAACTGTTTCTAGGCAAAAATCAAGCCAGCCATGTGGAAAAAACTAGGCCCCAATAAGTTTTATCACCAAAGCATATATAAAAACGATTAAACATGCCAGCAAACGTTTTATATTGCACATTAATCAGAGTATATACCTCTGATAGTAAGCCTGATACTAGTCGCTATTAAATCACTGTATTTAGGCTTAACTTACATTAATCCGGTATCAGCAGCATTTTCTAGCAAATTCCATCCCTAGAAAAACTTAAACTGCACATACCTTATTGCAGGATACCCTGCACGCCATTCTCCCTCTGATGTTACCTCACTCCTCAGACATATGTGAGAACAGCAGTGGATCTTAGTTACTTCTGCTAAGATCATAAAAAAATGCAGGCAGATTCTTCTTCTAAATGCTGCCTGAGATAAAATAGTACAACTCCGGTACTATTTAAAAACAATAAACTTTTGATTGAAGAAAAAACTAACTATATTACACCACTTTCCTCTTACTACCTCCAGCTATGTTGAGAGTTGCAAAAGAATGACTGGATATGGCAGTTAGGGGAGGAGCTATATAGCAGCTCTGCTGTGGGTGATCCTCTTGCAACTTCCTGTTGGGAAGGAGAATATCCCACAAGTAATGGATGATCTGTGGACTGGATACACCTTTCAAGAGAAACAAAACTTTCACCTAGATTACGAGTTTTGCGTTAGAAGCTGTGCGGTGCTAACGAGCAGTTTATGCTCACCGCTCACTTACAGACAGCGCTGGTAATATGGGTTTTTACAAACCCGGCATTAACGCAAAAAAGTGATAGTAGAGCAAAATTTTGCTCCACATCTCAACTAAATACCAGCGCTGCTTACGTTAGCGGTGAGCTGGCTAAACGTGCTTGTGCACGATTTCCCCATAGGAATCAATAGGGGAGAGCCGGCTGAAAAAAATTAAGGTAGAAAAAATCCTATTGGCTGATGCAATCAGCCAATAGGATTGAACTGGCATTCTATTGGCTGATTTGAACAGAATTGTTCAGAAGGGACGCCATCTTGGATGACATCATTTAAAGGAACCTTCATTCTGTGTTTAGCCATCGGAAGAAGAGGATGCTCCATGCCGGATGTCTTGAAGATGGACCTGCTCCGCGCCGGATGGATGAAGATAGAAGATGCCGTCTGGATGAAGACTTCTGCCTGTCTGGAGGACCACATCGCCTGGCTTGGATGAAGATTTCTCCCGGCTTTGTTGAGGACTTCGGCCCGGTTGGGTGAAGACGTCTCCCGGTAAGGTGATCTTCAAGGGGTTAGTGTTAGTTTTTTTTAAGGGGGTATTGGGTGGGTTTTAGAGTAGGGTTAGTTGTGTGGGTGGTGGGTTTTAATGTTGGGGGGGGAATTGTAATTTTTTTCTCAGGTAAAAGAGCTGATTACTTTGGGGCAATGCCCTGCAAAAGGCCCTTTTAAGGGCGATTTATAATTTAGTGTAGGGTAGGGCTTTTTTTATTTTATTTTGGGGGGGGCTTTTTTTATTTTGTTAGGGGGATTAGATTAGGTGTAATTAGTTTAAAAATCTTGTAATTTCTTTATTATTTTCTGTAATTTAGTGGGGGGGGGGGGGTTGTACCAAACAGCCGGTAATTTATAAATTTGATAAGTCTACTTTGTATTATATTACTTGGCGGTGCATATTATGAGTGGCTAGACTCTAACGCCAATTTGATTATCAGCACACCAGTAGAACGATTAGATTGCTTTATTTAAAATAGAGACAAATTGAAAGCCCACTTAATTATTAAAGTGCATATTAGCCAACAACATAGTTCAATACTAGTGCTATCTAAATTATTTCCACATGTTAAAAAAACTAGGGTCCCAAACTCTGGCTAGCTCCCTGACATGTTTTGCGATTTAATGCTTTTTCAAAGGCGGACCACATTTAGAGGGTAAGGGCAGAGTTCATTGCCCAGTCAAGACATTTCCTGATAGGCTAAGCAATATGTCAGTCACTCCCTCATCGGAAGCCATACGTGTTCTACTCCAGTTATATGATATAGAAAAAGAAATGTAAGTTTCTAGATCGCGTATTTGTATAGGAAATATTTCAAAAAATCCCCTCATTATTTTAATATCAGGAAATAAGATTCCATATTTCTGAGAAAATTTTTATTATAAATTCCCAGATTATTATAATAATTCTTAACATCTACAGGGAGTGCAGAATTATTAGGCAAGTTGTATTTTTGAGGATTAATTTTATTATTGAACAACAACCATGTTCTCAATGAACCCAAAAAACTCATTAATATCAAAGCTGAATAGTTTTGGAAGTAGTTTTTAGTTTGTTTTTAGTTATAGCTATTTTAGGGGGATATCTGTGTGTGCAGGTGACTATTACTGTGCATAATTATTAGGCAACTTAACAAAAAACAAATATATACCCATTTCAATTATTTATTTTTACCAGTGAAACCAATATAACATCTCAACATTCACAAATATACATTTCTGACATTCAAAAACAAAACAAAAACAAATCAGTGACCAATATAGCTACCTTTCTTTGCAAGGACACTCAAAAGCCTGCCATCCATGGATTCTGTCAGTGTTTTGATCTGTTCACCATCAACATTGCGTGCAGCAGCAACCACAGCCTCCCAGACACTGTTCAGAGAGGTGTACTGTTTTCCCTCCTTGTAAATCTCACATTTGATGATGGACCACAGGTTTTCAATGGGGTTCAGATCAGGTGAACAAGGAGGCCATGTCATTAGATTTTCTTCTTTTATACCCTTTCTTGCCAGCCACGCTGTGGAGTACTTGGACGCGTGTGATGGAGCATTGTCCTGCATGAAAATCATGTTTTTCTTGAAGGATGCAGACTTCTTCCTGTACCACTGCTTGAAGAAGGTGTCTTCCAGAAACTGGCAGTAGGACTGGGAGTTGAGCTTGACTCCATCCTCAACCCGAAAAGGCCCCACAAGCTCATCTTTGATGATACCAGCCCAAACCAGTACTCCACCTCCACCTTGCTGGCGTCTGAGTCGGACTGGAGCTCTCTGCCCTTTACCAATCCAGCCACGGGCCCATCCATCTGGCCCATCAAGACTCACTCTCATTTCAGCAGTCCATAAAACCTTAGAAAAATCAGTCTTGAGATATTTCTTGGCCCAGTCTTGACGTTTCAGCTTGTGTGTCTTGTTCAGTGGTGGTCGTCTTTCAGCCTTTCTTACCTTGGCCATGTCTCTGAGTATTGCACACCTTGTGCTTTTAGGCACTCCAGTGATGTTGCAGCTCTGAAATATGGCCAAACTAGTGGCAAGTGGCATCTTGGCAGCTGCACGCTTGACTTTTCTCAGTTCATGGGCAGTTATTTTGCGCCTTGGTTTTTCCACACGCTTCTTGCGACCCTGTTGACTATTTTGAATGAAACGCTTGATTGTTCGATGATCACGCTTCAGAAGCTTTGAAATTTTAAGAGTGCTGCACCCCTCTGCAAGATATCTCACTATTTTTGACTTTTCTGAGCCTGTCAAGTCCTTCTTTTGACCTATTTTGCCAAAGGAAAGGAAGTTGCCTAATAATTATGCACACCTGATATAGGGTGTTGATGTCATTAGACCACACCCCTTCTCATTACAGAGATGCACATCACCTAATATGCTTAATTGGTAGTAGGCTTTCGAGCCTATACAGCTTGGAGTAAGACAACATGCATAAAGAGGATGATGTGGTCAAAATACTCATTTGCCTAATAATTCTGCACTCCCTGTATATTGGTTGTATAAACTGGGTGGAACAAGTCAGAAAAAGGGTATATGCAAAAAAGAGGACGTGTGTGATATAGAGATAATATAGGGAAATCACTAAATAAATATACTAATACCACCTACTTCAAACCAATTTGTGAACAAAGGGTGTAATATTACATATTGCTGTTGTAATATTGTGTTATGCATATGTAAGTTAAGTGAAGATTCAGAATAGTTTTCTGTCTGTAGTGGATAAAGGTACCTAACATAATATTAAAAAAAAATAATAAGTGAAATAACTTCATACTAGTGTTGTATGACCATAAATAAATTCATTTTTGTAATGTAATATAATAATATAATACATTTATACATAAACTGACTTGGTTGTGTTAATATAAGTGCTATACAAAAATAAAATTAAAAATAAAAAAACTGTGACGTAAAACAAATCAATAATACAATAGTGGTGTGAATGTGATAAAAGAATGAATTCTTGAAGGAATTGCATGTGGAGGTCTGTGATATTTTGACATTCTATTCTGAACTAGTTATGATATCTTATTCTTGTGTTTATAGAAGGATGTATCCTTCATCACCAAATAGTGTCATTAGATGTTCTTTTTGGTTGACATTAGATTATTAATCAAATGTCTTGGAATGTAACAGTTTATTCAGATGGATTCTCTTTGATAATCTATTCCTTTTGTTTGAGGGAGATTAATCTAAAAAACAATAAAAAATATTCTGTTCATTCATACCATGCGGATCAACAGTTTTAAGTAAGTATATCCATTTGCACTCTGCACTTAGTAGGGCTTGTTCCAAATCCCCCCCCCACCCCAATTCCCAGGGAGATTTTCTCCAATCCTGTGCATTTTAAATTCTTGGGATTTGATTGATTAAGCGTGATGCTAGTGTAGTTAGTGTTTTACCATTTTCCTTATCTTTTTTGGAATTTTTGATATTTCTTAAGTGTTCTTGCAAGCGTGTTCTGAGTTTTCTACTAGTCATTCTGACATAGATCTTTTTTTCCATCGCATCTCAGTGCATAGATTACTTCCTAGGTTGTGCAGCGTATATATTTGTTGATTTTATGCCAGTGCCCGAATCTGTCTTGGATTTTCCTTGTTTTGTCCATATATGGGCAGGTTGAACAAGTTCCACATGAGTAGAAGCTCTGATTGTAGGCTTTGGTAGTCTTCTTCAATGTATAGGGGGATATTTATCAAAGCCTCAACTATGCTGCATTCGCCGGCACCAATACGCTCGCCTAACATCGCCTAACATTGCGGCCGCGGACCTGAATACACTCTCCATATTTATAAAAAAATCCGGCAAAAAGCCACGCACCAAGTACAGGGCAATTAGCATCGGACTGTTGTTAAATAACAGTCATCGTTCTCGCTGCTATTCGGCTTTTTAGCAACTTTATTTATACCCTGTCACTAAACACCGCCACTATACTAAAATGTTTAACCCCTATCCCGCCGCTCCCTGACCCCGCCGTCACTAAACGTATTAACCCCTAAATCGCCAGCCCCCCACATCGCCATAAACTAAATTAAGCTATTAACCCCTAAACCTAACAACCCGCTAACTTTACATTAAAATTACCACATCTCTATCTTAAAATAAATTTAAACTTACCTGTAGAATTAAAATAAACAATTTTTAAACTATTAATTAACCTACCCTAACTATTATACTACAATTACATTAAACTAGCAATTAAATTAACTAAATTACATATTAAAAAAACCTAACCCTACTAAAATTATTTAAATCTACTATTAAAAATGACTAAATTACCAAAAAAAATAAACGCTGTTACAAAAAATAAAAAACACTAAATTGCGGAAAACCACAGTATCAAAAATATAAACAAATTACACCTAATCTAATAGCCCTATCAAAATAAAAAAGCCCCACCAAAATGAAAAAAAACCTAGCCTACAACAAACTACCAATGGCCCTTAATAGGGCCTTTTGCTGGAATTGCCCCAAATAAATCAGCTCTTTTACCTGTAAAAAAAAATACAAACACCCCCCAACAGTAAAACCCACCCCCCAACTATCCAACCCCCCCCAAATAAAAAGCCTAAGCTCCCCATTGCCCTGAAAAGGGCATTTGTATGGGCATTGCCCTTAAAAGGGCATTTAGCTCTTTTACCTGCCCAGACCCTACTCTAAAAATAAAACCCACCCAAAAAACCCTTAAATAAACCTAACACTAACCCCCGATGATCCACTTAAAGTTTTTGAAGTTCCGCTTGAAGGATCCATCCAGCCGGCAAGAAGTCTTCATCCGGGCGGCCTCTTCCATCTTGATCCATCTGGTGAAGTCTTCATCTATGCGGCCTCTTCTATCTTCATCCATCCGGCGTGGAGCAGGTCCATCCTGAAAACATCCGGCGTGGAGCTCCTCTTCAATACGGTCGCCACCGTAAACTGGAACTTGAATGCAAGTGACCTCATCCAAGATGGCGTTACTTGCATTCCTATTGGCTGAAAGGTTCAAATCAGCCAATAGGATTAGAGCTGCTCTCATCCTATTGGCTGTTCCAATCAGCCAATAGGATTGAGCTCTCAGTGGATCGTCGGGGGTTAGTCTTAGGTTTATTTAAGGATTTTTGGGGTGTTTTTTTTTTTTAGAGTAGGGTCTGGGCAAGTAAAAGAGCTAAATGCCCTTTTAAGGGCAATGCCCATACAAATGCCTTTTTCAGGGCAATGGGGAGCTTAGGTTTTTTAGATAGGCTTTTTATTTGGGGGGGTATGTGGTGGGTTTTACTGTTGGGGGGGTGTTTGTATTTTTTTTTACAGGTAAAAGAGCTGATTTCTTTGGGGCAATGCGCCGCAAAAGGCCCTTTTAAGGGCCATTGGTAGTTTATTGTAGGCTAGGGTGTTTTTATTTTGGGGGGTCTTTTAATTTTATAGGGCTATTAGATTAGGTGTTTTTTTTTTTTATTTTTGATACTGTGGTTTGTTTGTTTTCGTAATTTAGTGTTTTTTATTTTTTGTAACTTAGCGTTTATTTTTTTGGTAATTTAGTAATTTTTAATAGTATATTTAAATAATTTTAGTAGGGTTAGGTTTTTTTAATATGTATTTAGTTAATTTAATTGCTAGTTTAATGTCATTGTAGTATAATAGTTAGGGTAGGTTAATTAATAGTTTAAAAATAGTTTATTTTAATTCTACAGGTAAGTTTAAATGTATTTTAAGATAGGGATGTGGTAACTGTAATGTAAAGTTAGTGGGTTGTTAGGTTTAGCGGTTAATAGCTTAATTTAGTTTATGGCGATGTGGGTGCTGATGGTTTAGGGGTTAATAGGTTTAATAGGTTTAGTAATTTTTAATAGTAGATTTAAATAATTTTAGTAGGGTTAGGTTTTTTTAATATGTATTTAGTTAATTTAATTGCTAGTTTAATGTAATTCTAGTATAATAGTTAGGGTAGGTTCATTAATAGTTTAAAAATAGTTTATTTTAATTCTACAGGTAAGTTTAAATGTATTATAAGATAGGGATGTGGTAGCTGTAATGTAAAGTTAGTGGGTTGTTAGGTTTAGGGGTTAATAGCTTAATTTAGTTTATGGCAATGTGGGGGGCTGGTGGTTTAGGGGTTAATAGGTTTAGTTAATGGTAGTGAAGTGGGAGGCCAGAGGTTTAGGGGTTAATAACTCTATTTAGGTTGCGGCGGGGTCCGGGAGCGGCGGGATAGGGATTAATAACTTTAGTTGCGGCGGGGTCCAGGAGCGGCAGAATAAGGTTAATAATTTTATGTAGGTTGCGGCAATGTCGGGGCGGCAGATTAGGGGTGTTTAGACTCGGGGCTTATGTTAGGGTGTTAGGTGTAAATGTTACTGGTTTTCTACCATAGAAATCAATGGGATATCTTGCAGCATCGAACATAAGATTTCTCTGGTTTCAGACTCCCATTGATTCCTATGGCATCCGCGACCTACAGGGTGGTGGATTGAAAACCAGGTACGCTGGGCCGGAATAGCCGCAAGCGTACCAGTTAACTATTTGATAACTTTGAAAAAGTGTCAAATAGTGTCGAATGTGTATTCGGAACATCTGTAATGTCGTAAGCATCGATCTGTGTCGGATTGGGACCGGCGGATCGTATGTTACGTCACAGATTTCAACTTTTTCTGGTCTGTAGGGTTTGATAACTAGGTCGAATCAAGCTCGCCACAATTACGCTGCGGAATTCCAGCGTATTTGCGGTTGACGGCTTGATAAATATCCCCTATAGTGACTACTTGTTAGCATGTTCTTCAAATTGCTTGATCTTCTATATCCAACTGACATTGAATCCCCTAATACAGCTTTCAGATCTGCATCTGAGAATAGTGCTTTCCAATGTTTATTGAATATATTCAATACTTTATAGCTTTGAGTATTATAAGTCAGTATTAGTCTTGTTTGATTATCTGATTGTTTGTGTTTTTTCTTTAATAGAATATTTCTATTAGTGATTTAGGCTCGCTTTTGCTTTTTTAATGTTCCTTCTGCTATAGCTCCTGTCCAGGAGTCTGTTTTCCAGTTCTTTGGCCTGTATGTGGAAATTTTCGTCCTCACTACAGTTTCTTCTGATTCGCAAGAATTCTCCCACTAGTAAAGATTTAATAGTACCAGGAGCATGGGCGCTACTTTGATGAAGTAAGCTGTTCGTTGCTGTGGACTTGCGAAATAAATTGGTTGAAATTTTCCTATCACCATTTTTACAGATGGTTAGATCTAGAAATTCAATTGATGATTGGTCCATTGAGTGAGTTAGGTGGATATTAAGGTTATTGTTGATAATTTAGTAAGTCATAATGGGGCGGAGCGCAGCCGTGCAGGAACATGGCCGCACTTTGATACAGCTCCGTTACATATTCCCACTCACTGGCTCTAATATAGAGATCTAAAGGGCAGTTGAGGGTTTAAATACCAAATATTTTATTTCTAACCGAGGGGCGCATGGTCTGAGCTGTAACCGCATCCTAGACATGCCTAAAGGAGAAGAGAGGCACTTCCGCACCACAGGCCTACTCCGGCGATTACCCGACTGGTGATCTCAGGCCCCTAAGTACAACGTAAGACCCCGCGACCTACCTGTCTGAGCGGATCTGTCGCAACGAGGTGTCCGGAGCAACGGACATAGGCCTGGGGCAGAACATTCGGGCGGACCCCCTGCGAGCAGCCGCACGCCATCACGACACCCACGTGGCGTCTCTCCTTACCGACTAGCGGCAGCCTGCGCACAGTCATCTGGCTGTAAACTACCTCATCAGACCCATCTAAACGCAGGTACTAAATCGCATAAGGTCTCCGACGCCATACCAGCATAGTTGCATCTATAGGACCTGGGCCCACAGGGCGAGTCACGGCAAATTAGGGGGAAAGATCCTTTAGGCCTGTACACCATCCCATTGCCACATATAAACACAGGCCAGGTTAGTGGACGCGGAAGGTCCCAAATTGCCCTGTAATCGCCCTGCACAGACATTTCATCACCTGTCAGCCCATATACCAATACATGCCACTGAAAGTAAAGGGATAACCCACTACACTAATGGCATCTAGGCAGAAGCTGAAAGCAGACAAAAAGCCCTCCACCCCGCCACTGCTACTATGTCCTCATTCTTCCATAAACAAGAAAATGAGACACCTGATACTGCTAAGGAACTCCAGTTGGCTGATACACCCATGATACAAGATCAGGACCCTGCTTCACAGTCACAGCAGCTCAATTTGATACAGCAGACCATCTCACAGCTCCCCTCAAAATCTGACCTTGCAGATCTAAAATCTTTTATTAAAACGGAGATGTCTTCCTTAAAAAAGAACATTGGAGAACTTGGGGCTAGAATAGAATGTTTGGAAGAGGGTCAAGACACCTTAGATACCATGATGTCCAACGCTAACCACCAATTGATCAGACAGGACCTCACGTTGCAAGCACTCCAACTTAAAGTAGAAGACCTCGACAACAGAGGTCGCAGAAGCAATCTGAGGATAAGAGGAGTCCCTGAAGAAGCAACCCAGGACTGCCTTGTCTCCTACCTGCTACAATTATTCGAATACATTGCCCCAGCCCTTAAACTTACTGAAACATCAATGGAACGCGCACACAGAGCGCTGAGACCAGTTCCAAAACCACCTAACCCTCCCAGGGACATTATTGTTAAATTTGCACATTATTTAGAGAAGGAGGAGATTTGGAGACAAGTATGCCTGCAAAAGGAGATCAAATTCCAGACTTATAGTATTCAAATATTCCAGGATATTAGCCCAGCAACAATTGAAAGAAGAAGAGGACTACGCTTTATTACCCAAGTCCTACAAGAAAGGCGAGTGAAATATAGATGGGGGTTCCCATTCAGCCTCATAGTCCAGCATGATGGCAAAACACACGTCTACAAAGATACCGAGGACTTGGATGCTTTTTCAAAAGGTCTTAACATTCACTTCCCTCAACCAAACCCTAAAGATTCAGATTCACCCTCCATAAGCAGCCAAACAGACCCCAAATCGCAAAGACCACAGTGGTCCCAAGCCAACAAAAAGAAAAAACTGGACCCACTATCATCCTAGGCCTCCTTCATCAGCCGCGCCCGTGGGCGCCTGCCTACTATGCAGAAATGCAGGCACAGAAGACACAGAACTTTTCTCTCAGGACATGATAAGTATAATATGGCACAGTTGTAAGCTCTGGTGGGGGGTTGGGACATGGGATAGATGCTGGACTGGCTTGAAATGATGCTCACTCGTTTTGTAATTGTTTTTTTGTTCATAAAAGGGTCTTGGCTTCACTCCTTCCCCTTTTCCTTTTCCACCCCCTCCCCTCCCATGCCTTTCCTTCCTAGCTACCTGCCTACTACCCATAAAACCTTTCCATGGTATGTGAATTGCAATTGTTATGACATCTTCTTATGCATCGAATTGTGGGGCTACTGTAATGTAAGAGATACTTGTTGGAGGGTGGACATTGGGTAATGTTGAACTGTTACTGTAAAAGAATTTGTTTTAAACGCACTTCTTCCCTTCCCCTACAACATAAGTTACTAACTCTCCCCACGCCAGCCATCAAAGCTAAGCATTGGCTAGATTCGATATGAACCCATGCCCCCCCCCAGTCTTATTGCCAGAGGAAAATTTATCTTCCACCTTTATGTCCCGGTCCTCCCGGGCCTGTAACCAGAACCGCTAATATTACACTATCTACCCTTATACACGGACCGCTATATATAGGCGACCCGGCCCATAGGCCCTGAGGTATTTCCTCTCTCCTTCCCTTTGAATTGGACCTTCTCCTATAGTTTGCCCACAATTACCCAAAATTCTTTTTGAAGAGTCAAGTGTCAGTTGGGATGTGACACCCCTTATTCTCCAACACATGTTATTGTTGGTTCTTTCAATAACTCTTGTTCTTTCGTTAAATGTTTTTTGTTTCCAGAATTTGTATGTTTTGTTTAAAGCTACATCAAAACTGCATGGCCAGTTGATTAGGCCGTGCTCGGATCCCCCCGGTCCGCCCTGCGCACAGACACTCATTTCCCTAAAGCAACAAATAGAAACCCTACTAGTCACACAATATACAACTCCATCACAAAACATAGATAATGGCTAATCGAAAAACAAGATCCCATGCTAGCAATGACATAACCATATACTCCATCAATGCAAAAGGCCTGAACATACCTTCCAAGAGGTCGATAGCCTCCAAAGACTTCCACAGACTCGGGGCATACCTTGTGTTCCTACAGGAAACCCATTTCCGCAAAGGGAAAGAACCCTCCACCTTGGTAGATGCTTCTGGGCATCACATTGTAGTAACAAGAGAAATGGGGTGGGAATCTTACTTAGGAAAAATGTACCCTTCACGTCAATACAAATGATTAAAGATAGAGAGGGCAGATACCTTCTTCTAACTGGCCTGCTACATGGGAGACCTATCACACTGATCTCAATATATGCCCCCAACACCGCCACGATATCCCCAATCACATGGTCTGACCATGCCTCCATAGTATGCTCAATGACATGGCCTTCTAAACCCATAAGAGACTTCCTTTGGAGACTCGATGAGCATTTACTGACAGAACCGGGGGTGATCTCCAAACTGACAGAATATCTCACAGAGTACTTCACACATAACTCTCAACCTGAGACTCACGTCCACACTCTCTGGGAGGCACATAAGAGCGTCATTAGGGGAAACTTGATAGCCCTTAAGGCACATCTGAATAAAACCAAGAGAGAATACACAACCTCCCTGATATCACAAATACTTCACTTGGAATCCCGTCACAAGAAATCCCCTACCGATAGAAACCTGATAGACAAAATTACGGCACTCAGACAGACTCTAGCTTCCCACCTCGACAAGACACATAAGAGACAAGCTTTACTCACTCAACAAAAAAACTACGAAGGTAGAAATAAGTCAGGCAGACTGTTAGCGAGATACCTCAAGCAAAAACACACCAAAAATACATCATGCAGATTAAGGATAACAGAGGTAACCCCCAGTTCTCCACTTCTAACATCTCTAAAGCCTTCAAATTCTTCTTTCAGAAATTATACAACATACTTCCCACTGACTCCGGAAACCCATCCCAAATTTCCACCAGGGCACAATTAATAGAAGGATACCTTAACAAACTACATATACCACAAATAAACGACCAGCAGAAGGAAAAACTAGAAAACCCCATTTCCCTGTCCGAACTCAAACTAGCCTTGAGGCATCTGCCAAATGGAAAAGCACCAGGCCCAGATGGCTTCAGCAACAAATATTACTCAACCTTCCAAGACATTCTTACTTCCCACATGTTGAAATATTTTCAATCCATAGACGAAAGCAAATCATTCCCCCCTTCCGCACTGGAAGCCCACATAATTTTAATCCCCAAACCAAATAAACCCCAAGACCTACCCAGTAGCTTCCGGCCAATATCGTTACTGAATACTGATGTAAAAATATTTGCTCGCATATTAGCACACAGAATGAACGATGTCCTCCCGGACCTGATCCATTTGGACCAGGTCGGGTTCATACCTGGAAGGGAGGCGAAAGACAACACGGTCAGGGCCTTAAATTTGATTCACTACGCTAGAACTAAAAACACTACGCTAGAACTAAAAACATTCCCTCTGTGATATTATCCACCGATGGAGAGATGGCCTTTGACCGTGTTGCCTGGACTTCTAGCGGGCCACATTGACCCATATGGGACTAGGCGCAATGACCCTCACGAGGATCTTTTCCTTATATTCCTGCCCCACGGCTAGATTGTTAGTTAATGGGACTTTATCCCCCCCATTCCATATCAACAACGGCACACGCCAAGGCTGCCCCTTATCCCCCCTCTTATTTGCCTGTGTCATAGAAGCATTAGCAATTAAGATTAGGCAGAACCCTCAGATAACAGGCATCAACATAAAAAACCACAAATACGTTGTGTCATTATTCGCCGATGACATGCTCCTTACTCTCACCAACCCTGAACATTCGATACCCCATCTTCTTAGTGAATTCGCAACCTTTAAACACCTATCTAACTTCTTTATTAATATGTCCAAATCAGAAATCTTAAATGTCAACATGAAGGGCCCTTCCCTGGAAGCCACACGGGTGGTTTCCCCTTTCACCTGGTGCACTCATTCCCTAAAGTACTTGGGAATCCACCTGACCTCTTTGCACGACGATCTATTTCACCTCAATTACACCCCCATCAAGCACAACATAATACGAGATCTCTCCTCATGGGGTTCTAAAAAATTAACGTGGTTAGGACGCATCGAAACCATTAAAATGAACATATTCCCACGTATTTTGTACCTCCTCCAGACACTACCGATCCCACTCCCTAAGACATATCTCCCTTCCCTTCAGAGAGCATTCAGCGACTTCATCTGGCGTCGCAGACCGCCCAGAATTAGTAGACAAACCATGCTGATTTCCATAACACAAGGGGGGCTGGGGGTCCCCGACCTTGCCGCCTGCCGCCAGGCGATCTTTTTACAACGCATAGTAGACTGGAATATACACTACAACCACAAAAGGTGGGTCACACTAGAACATCTATCGATGGATAAACCTCACTTAGGAAGGCTGTGTTGGAGCAACCCTCACTTATTCAAATCCATTAGTTCATCTAACCCAATAATCTAGGAAACCTTTCAGGTCTGGGAACACACAATCAATACAACTCACTTCATCTCGTCAATTCTTTCACCCCTGACCTCTCTGATAGAAAATGGAGAATTCATCACTAGACCATACACCACACAAACCACCACAGAAGCCACAAACAGAGACTTCACAATACACGACCTAACTAGCAACGAAACCCTTCTCTCACGAAATGACTTGATAACAAAAGGCCTTGCATGTTTTGCAGACTGGTTCACCTATGCACAGGTAACCCACTTTATCACCAAACACCAGGGACATAGAAATATGACCAGACCCCTGACCTCTTTCGAATCCCTTTGCATCCAAGAACCCCCCATACGACACACACTTTCGATTATATATAAGATCCTGACTCACACCCCTCCAGGCCATATCCCCCCTTACCTTGAAAGTTGGGAGAGGGACCTAGGAATCATCATATTACCCCACACGAGTAGACTAATGTTCCAGGGCACCAAAAAATCTTCTATCTCAACCTCAATACAAGAAGTTAACTTTAAACTCTAGCATAGATGGTACCTAACCCCGAGGAAGCTACATCGTCTTTTCCCTACCCACAGCAACAAATGTTGGCACTGCGGCCATGTTAATAGTGATACCGCCCACATGTGGTGGTGGTGCAACAGCATTCAGAACTTTTGGAGAAAAGCTATCTCCGAAATGGAGACTATATTAACAACTCAATTCCCGATTGACCCCCTCATTTGGTTATTACACAAGCCCCCTACAACACTTAAATATAAACCTTACTTACACCTACTTAATATTATGACCAATGGGGTCAAAGTATTGATAGCTAAGAACTGGAAGAGTAGGGAAGCCCCTTCTATGAGCATGTGGTCCGCAAAAGTTACGGAAATACTAGAACTGGAGGAATACTACTTCCTCAAAAATGACAAAATGGACTCCTATGCGGAATTCTCCCAACTTTGGGCCACTTACATCCAAAACAAACACAAGGACCCCAGATAGTCCCCCAAAAATCAGTCAGGTTATCTTCCATATATTACTTCTGCATAATATGCTAGCAAAAGGATCTAAAAACGTTTCATATCCATTACACTTTTATTCTGTGCGCGGGCGGAGCGGGGGCGTTCAACCACTGTTCATGTAAATTGTATTGTATTTAAATTCTTAATTTCTAAAAAAGGATAATCAGGGCAAAATACCCCTTGGCAGTTACCTCCCAGTTCCTTGCGATCCTACAACAGGACTCTATCACAGACTCTTTAACCAAAATCTTATATCGCAGAACACTCTGAATGGACACTCTGGGAGGGCCTGCCACTTTGTGCCGGTAGGCACCTCTCATTTTGACTTTATCCTTAAAAATAACAGCTGTTGTTGTAATTGGCGATCTGGAGCTGCGTCTCCAACCTTTTGTAACCTTACTTTCTTTCTTACAATAAAGCTGTTTCAAAAAAAAAAATTAAAAAAAAAATAAAAATAAAAATTTAGTAAGTCATAATAAAGTGAAACAAAAGTTTAAAAATGAAAAAATAAGGTTTTGGGAAGGTTTAAAGATATAAGGTATTCGACATGGGGGAGTCAAAAGTAGTCAGGGGTGTATGTATGTGTTTGTGTGTATATTTCTATTTGTGAGTGTATGTATTTGTGCGTATATGTCTATGCAAGGGTGTATGTATGTATTTGTGCGTATATTTCTATGCAAGGGTGTATGTATGTATTTGTGCGTATATGTCTATGCAAGGGTGTATGTATGTATTTATGTCTATGGGGCATATTTATCTAGCTCCGTAAAGACCGCTGCTCCATAACCTGTCCGCCTGCTCTAAGGCGGAGGACAGAAATCAACCTGATTGAATACGATCTGGTTGATTGACACTCCCTGCTAGTGGCCGCAAATCTGCAGGGGCACCAGCAGTTCAATGATAAATGTTGCATTTATCGATGTGCAGCGGACTTGATCCGCTATATCGGATCATGTCCACTCGTACCATAATAAATAGGCCCCTATGTGTGAGTGTATGTATGTATTTGTGAGCATATGTCTATGTAAGGGTTTATGTATGTTTTTGTGTATATGTGTATAGTATGTATGAGTGTATGTACAGTATGTGTGTGTATATGTGTATTTATGCATGTGTGTATATGTGTATGTGTGAGTGTATGTATGCGTTTTTGTGTATATGTGTGATGTATGTATGTGTTTGTGTGTGTATGTGTGAGTTTATGTATGCATTTTTGTGTATACAGTATGTATATGTGTGGTTGCATGTTTGTGTTTGTGTGTATATCTGTATGCGTGGGTATATATGTGTTTGTGTGTATATGTGTATGTATGTGTGTATATGTGCATGTATGAGTGTATGTGTGCATGTGTGTGTATATATGTGTGGATGTATGTACGTGTGTGTATATGTGAATGTGTGGTTGTATGTATGTGTTTGTGTGTGAGTGTATGTATGTGTGTGCGTGAATATGCGTATGTGTGAGTGTATGTATGTGTGTGTTTGTATATCTGTATGAGTGAGTGTATGTATATGTGTGTGTGTATATGTGCATGTGTTTGTGTTTTTGTGCATGTGTATGTGTAGTTGTATGTATGTGTTTGTGTGTATGCGTAAGTGTATGTATTTGTGTGTCTGTATATGTGTATGAGTGAGTATATGTATATGTGTTTGTAAATGTGAATGTGTTTATGCATGTATGTGTGTGCGTGTGTATGTGTATGTGTGGTTGTATGTATTTGTTTGTGTGTATGTGTAAGTGTATGTATGTGTGTGTCTCTATATGTGTATGAGTGAGTGTATGTATACGTGCATGTGTTTGTGTATGTGTGCATCTGTATATGTGTATAAGTCAGTCAGTGTATGTATATGTGTGTGTATCTATGTGCATGTGTGGGTGTATGTATGTATAAGGTGATAACCTAGCCCAGGATTGGTTTACATTTCAGTTACACACCTTAATACCTGTCATTACCTGCTCTATTATTTTCCATTCCCCTTACCCAATGGGTACATCCCTCCAATATTCATCAGAAGACATTATTTGAAGTTATTTCTGCTGCTTCAGAATATGCTCCAGTATTTACAATTGGAGTTGCATTGTGGAAGAAATAGTGCTAAGTTAGGCACATCCCTCAGCTATTGGCTTACAAATTATGCTGTTAGATAGCCTGTCAGAAGAACATCCCTTATCAAGAGATGTGCCAGGGGTTCAGCATGTTTCAAAGGTGAACACTTTGTTCAACAGTATTGGGTAGCACTTCATTCAGCAGCATTACAAAGAAATGGTGCAGTGAGGGCACTACATTTTTGTGAAGTTGGTACTGGGATTCTAAAGTATCTAATAGCTTCCCTCCAAAAATGCTCAGCTGCCCAATCAGCCATGTCAATTTATTTGACCACTGCTTGTAAAAAATCATTAATTAGAAATTTCCAAACTGTGTAAGGGTGGCTGGTGAAGATGTCCTTTCCCCATGTGTTCAGGGAAGGGTAGAGGATATTATTGCATTGATGTGCCCTCTGCACTGGCAACAACTTCTACTGCTGGTGGTGATAGTTGGTATGGTGATGTGGTGCTGTGCGTGTTGTGCCTGCAATGCCTCTTTCTTCTTAAAGTAAAACTGCCTTGTAATGTTTGTAGAAATGTTGGTTCATCCCAGAAATGGTGAGATGTCCAAAAACTTTTTTCTAGTTGACTTCCTTTCTGCATAGTTTGCATCTTTTAATGCTCGCTCACACTAGCAACACTATGTCACACTTTAATATGGCACTGTAAGCCTGATGTCATTAGCTAGTTTTCTTTTACTTTTGCATAGCAGTGCTACTGGTGGTTTCCAGTTACAACACTGGTGATGGAGACATTGGTGTTTGTGATATCTCTAGATCTAACACAAGTCAAAGAGGAAACAGCCACTATTAGTGTAACTTAAAGGCAGCAATACCTTACTATTATACATGTGCATTTGTTTTATTACAAATGCAAATTCATTAACAAAACATAGATATTTGATTTATTTTCATGAGACGAATAACCGCATGAATGCATAACAAAATTTAAAGAAAATACATAAATACAGACAAAGTTATGCAGTATTAATTAGTTTCCTTTAAATGACCTTAGGGGTTAAAAATACAAACCTCTAGCATGTTGAAGAGCTGCACTAATCCCGAACCTTCTTCACAGAGCTCCGGGTGCAGTCGCACTGATAGGAGGCTTAGTTGGTTCGCAAGGCCTGCGCTAAAGGACGTTTGGGATCCACCACACTAAGCCTCCTATTAGTAGGCCCTGGGGGTCTGTGAAGAAGGCAGTGGCATCACTAGGAGGGTGCGGGGGGTGCGGGCCGCACCTGGGTGACACCCTCCAGGGGGTGACACCACAAATTTTTTTTTTATTTTTTTTTATTTTATTGAAATTCAAAGAAATACAATGTTGAGATGCATATATTTTTTATTAGAGGGGCTGCCATTTGTGAACATTACTGGGACTGGGGACTGGGGAAGTTGTAGACACACAATTCTTTTGCTCCTTGAGCCAGCGCTGCAATTTCAACAAATAGTTTTCCCGGCTGCTTTTGCTTGTTTGTACTTTGCTCCTCCCCTGTCCAATTTCACTATGAATGTTGTGGGCATGCCGTGGGGCTTGCGAAGTTGCGCTGCTAGCCTAAACCTGCCTGCCTATCTGTGCTCACTGCTCAGTGACATGTGGAGCAGTGAGTCACTCACTGCTGTGCTGTCTCTCTAAACGGGAACTGGGAAATCGTGAGGGGATGCCTGGCACCTGACCCCATGACTGTCTGAGTCTGTCTCTAAAGTGAAGGAGCCACGTATGATGCCCACCAGACCGGTACGGTTACGGTACACTTAGTGCACACTGAAGAGGTAGGAGGGGAGGGCGGGTGGGGGTGTGGGGGTGAGTACAGAGGTGATTGGCCATAAGAAGCGGTAGGCACCGTGGCACGCAGCCCGGGGCTGTGCACTGACAGACTTGGAACAGAATCAGAGAGCAGAATTTTCATAGTTTGCGCGCCTAAACCTTTTCTTCAGTAATTTATTTTAGAGTGCTCTGTTTATCTTTCATTTGAGCCAGGGAGCAGCTCTAGGCATGAGCTTTATAATTAATGCAGTGCAGTTTACATATTTTGTATGTGTGTTTGAGTTTTTGTGTGTGCGTGTCTGAGTTTGTGTGTGTGTGTCAGTGTTTTTGTGTGTGTGTTTTTGTGTGTGTATGAGTGTGTTTCCGAATGTTTGTGTGTGCATCTGAGTATGTTTTTAAGTGTGTCTGAGCGTTTGTATGTGTGTGTGCCTGTGTTTTTGTGTGTATCTGCTTTCTGGGGGGGGGCTGACACCATAACTTACCGCACCGGGTGAAACCAACCCTAGTGACGCCACTGGAAGAAGGTTTAGGATTAACACAGCTCTCCAGCATGCTACAGATAAGTATGTAATGCTAAAAGATAATATTAGGTCTGAAAGATTCGGCCGAACCAAATTTTTCACCTGTGAACATCTCTACTTACTACAAGATCATCTACATCTCTACTTACTACAAGATCATCTACATCTCTACTTACTACAAGATCATCTACATCTCTACTTACTACAGGATCATCTACATCTCTACTTACTACAAGATCATCTACATCTCTACTTACTACAAGATCATCTACATCTCTACTTACTACAAGATCATCTACATCTCTACTTACTACAGGATCATCTACATCTCTACTTACTACAAGATCATCTACATCTCTACTTACTACAGGATCATCTACATCTCTACTTACTACAAGATCATCTACATCTCTACTTACTACAAGATCATCTACATCTCTACTTACTACAAGATCATCTACATCTCTACTTACTACAAGATCATCTACATCTCTACTTACTACAAGATCATCTACATCTCTACTTACTACAGGATCATCTACATCTCTACTTACTACAAGATCATCTACATCTCTACTTACTACAAGATCATCTACATCTCTACTTACTACAAGATCATCTACATCTCTACTTACTACAGGTGAAAATTTTGATTTGTTTCAGATTTTTTTTCCAAGTGTACGGTTTGGCTAAATTTAATCCATGCAGGCATTTTGCTCAAATGAATATTGGATTTGCATTTGTTACCATTATTTTCAAAGGGAACAGCTAATATAGACAATATTAACAATCTTAGAATCATTATATCATTATATCATTATAGAATTTGAACAATTAAAAGAACCTATATTTCAATGATAAAAGAACATACAACTCCTGTTTGACTGAAATCAAGCATTTAGTGAATGATTGGCTGTCCCTAACATCAGTAATTTGTAATACTATGGCAGGATTATACAGGAGATGATGGACAAATGAATGGTCAGACCTTTTGTACATCATTGCAAACAAACACCTAGATTACGAGTTTTGAGCACTATAGGCAAAGTAAAGAACGCAATTTTAACCCCCTATAGCGATGCCATTACAAGTTTAAAAAAATCCGGCTTGTGTGGGCAAAAAAAAAACAAGCAGTGTTTTGACGTGCTCGTGCACGCTTTCCCCATAGACATCAATGGGTGGAGTCGGAAAAAAAAAAGTCTAACACCTGCAATCCCGGAAACAAAAGCTCGTAACGAAGCCCCATTGATGTCTATAGGGAAAAAGAAAATACAGTTTAAACTAGATATGTGCATGGCTAAAAAATTTGGTTCGTTTTCGGTTCGGATCGATTCAGACTTTTCGAATTTCGGTTCGGATTGATTAGAATTTGGCAAAATTTGAATGAATTCGCTTCAGATTTATTCGGATTCTAATTAATTCGTTTCGGATTAATTCGGATTCGAATAAATTCGGCTGAATTCGGTTCTATTCGATTCGATTCGGTTCCGAAATTCGGAAATTCGGTATGTTTTAGGTGGGATATGCTGTGTATTAGACTAGTATTATTTGTACTGTATATTAGGTGTAATACTAGTGTAATACACGGCCATCCGAATCTACCGAATAAAGTCAGTAGTTAAGAGCTTTATGGGCTAACACCGGAATATAAAGCTCTTAACTACAGTGCTAAAGTACACTAACACCCATAAACTACCTATGAACCACTAAACCGAGGCCCCCCCACATCGCAAACCCTATAATAAAATTATTTAACCCCTAATCTGCCAACCGGACACCGCCGCCACCTACATTATAGCTATTAACCCCTAATCTGCTGTCCCTAACATCGCCGAACCCTACATTATAGTTATTAACCCCTAATCTGCCCCCCCAACGTCGCCGCAATCTAACTACAAGTATTAACCCCTAATCTGCCGACCGGATATCGCCGCCACCTACATTATAGCTATTAACCCCTAATCTGCTGTCCCTTACATCGCCGACCCCTACATTATAGTTATTAACCCATAATCTGCCCCCCCAACGTCGCCGCAATCTAACTACAAGTATTAACCCCTAATCTGCCGACCGGACATCGCCGCCACCTACATTATAGCTATTAACCCCTAATCTAATGTCCCTAACATCGCCGACCCCTACATTATAGTTATTAACCCCTAATCTGCCCCCCCAACGTCACCGCAATCTAACTACAAGTATTAACCCCTAATCTGCCGACTGGACATCGCCGCCACCTACATTATAGCTATTAACCCCTAATCTGCTGTCCCTAACATCGCTGACCCCTACATTATAGTTATTAACCCCTAATCTGCCCCCCTCAACGTCGCCGCAACCTAACTACAAGTATTAACCCCTAATCTACCGAACAGACATCGCCGCCACTATAATAAATGTATTAACCTCTAAACCGCTGCACTCCCGCCTCGCAAACATTATAATAAATTTTATTAACCCCTAATCTGCCCTCCCTAACATCGCCGCCACCTACCTACAATTATTAACCCCTAATCTCCCGCCCCCAATGTCGCCGCTACTATAATAAAGTTATTAACACCTAAACCTAAGTCTAACCCTAACCCTAACACCCACTAACTTAAATATAATTTAAATAAAATGAAATAAATTTACTATAATTAAATAAATTAATCCTATTTAAAACTAAATACTTACCTGTAAAATAAACCCTAATATAGCTACAATATAACTAATAGTTACATTGTAGCTATTTTAGGATTTATATTTATTTTACAGGCAACTTTGTATTTATTTTAACTAGGTACAATAGCTATTAAATAGTTAATAACTATTTAATAACTACCTAGCTAAAATAAATACAAATTTACCTGTAAAATAAATCCTAACCTAAATTACAATTACACCTAACACTACACTATCATTAAATTAATTAAATAAATTAATCCTATTTAAAACTAAATACTTACCTGTAAAATAAACCCTAATATAGCTACAATATAACTAATAGTTACATTGTAGCTATTTTAGGATTTATATTTATTTTACAGGCAATTTTGTATTTATTTTAACTAGGTATAATAGTTATTAAATAGTTAATAACTATTTTAATAACTACCTAGCTAAAATAAATACAAATTTACCTGTAATATAAATCCTAACCTAAGTTACAATTACACCTAACACTACACTATCATTAAATTAATTAAATAAATTAATCCTATTTAAAACTAAATACTTACCTGTAAAATAAACCCTAATATAGCTACAATATAACAAATAGTTACATTGTAGCTATCTTAGGATTTATATTTATTTTACAGGCAACTTTGTATTTATTTTAACTAGGTACAATAGCTATTAAATAGTTATTGACTATTTAATAGCTACCTAGTTAAAATAATTACAAAATTACCTGTAAAATAAATCCTAAACTAAGTTACAATTAAACACTACACTATCATTAAATAAATTAAATAAATTAACTACAAGTACCTACAATTAAATACAATTAAATAAACTAAACTAAAGTACAAAAAACCCACTAAATTACAAAAAATAAAAAAAATTACAAGAATTTTAAACTAATTACACCTAATCTAAGCCCCCTAATAAAATAACAAAGCCCCCCAAAATAAAAAAAATGCCCTACCCTATACTAAATTACAAAAGTTAACAGCTCTATTACCTTTCCAGCCCTTAAAAGGGCCTTTTGCGGGGCATGCCCCAAAGAAAACAGCGCTTTTGCCTGTAAAAAAAAAACACAATACCACCCCCCAACATTACAACCCACCACCCACATACCCCTACTCTAACCCAAACCCCCCTTAAATAAATCTAACACTAAGCCAGTGAAGATCTCCCTACCTTGAGTCGTGTTCACCCATCAGGGCCGAAGTCTTCATCCGATGTGGCAGAAGAGGACATCCAGACCGGCAGAAGTCTTCATCCAAGCGGGGTAAGAAGAGGTCTTCCATCCATCAGAAAAGTACCAAAAACAAACAAACACTAAATTACCAAAAATAAAAAAATATTACAAGAATTTTAAACTAATTACACCTAATCTAAGCCCCCTACTAGCTATTAATATAGCTACAATATAACTAATAGTTACATTGTAGCTATTTTAGGATTTATATTTATTTTACAGACAACTTTGTATTTATTTTAACTAGGTACAATAGTTATTAAATAGTTAATAACTATTTAATAACTACCTAGCTAAAATAAATACAAATTTACCTGTAAAATAAATCCTAACCTAAGTTACAATTACACCTAACACTACACTATCATTAAATTAATTAAATAAATGAATCCTATTTAAAACTAAATACTTACCTGTAAAATAAACCCTAATATAGCTACAATATAACCAATAGTTACATTGTAGCTATTTTAGGATTTATATTTATTTTACAGGCAACTTTGTATTTATTTTAACTAGGTAAAATAGCTATTAAATAGTTATTTACTGTTTAATAGCTACCTAGTAAAATAATTAGAAAATTAACTGTAAATAAATCCTAACCTAAGTTACAATTAAACCTAACACTACACTATCATTAAATAAATTAAATAAATTAACTACAAGTACCTACAATTAAATACAATTAAATAAACTAAACTAAAGTAAACCCCCCCCCCACTAATTTACAAAAAATAAAAAATATTACAAGAATTTTAAACTAATTACACCTAATCTAAGCCCCCTAATAAAATAACAAAGCCCCCCAAAATAAAAAAAATGCCCTACCCTATACTAAATTACAAAAGTTAACAGCTCTATTACCTTGCCAGCCCTTAGAAGGGCCTTTTGCAGGGCATGTCCCAAAGAAAACAGCTCTTTTGCCTGTAAAAAAAACCACAATACCCCCCCACATTACAACCCGCCACCCACATACTCCTACTCTAACCCAAACCCCCCTTAAATAAACCTAACACTACCCCCCTGAAGATCTCCCTACCTTGAGTCATGTTTACCCAGCCGGGCCGAAGTCTTCATCCGATGGGGCAGAAGAGGACATCCAGACCGGCAGAAGTCTTCATCCAAGCGGGGCAAGAAGAGGTCTTCCATCCATCAGAAGTCTTCATCCAGGCGGCATCTTCTATCTTCATCCATCTGGAGCGGAGCGGTAGCATCCTGAAGACATCCGACGCGGAGCATCCTCTTCTTTCTTGATCCGACGACTAAATGACGTTACCTTTAAGTGACGTAATCCAAGATGGCGTCCCTTGAATTCCGATTGGCTGATAGGATTCTATCAGCCAATCGGAATTAAGGTAGGAAAAATCTGATTGGCTGATTCAATCAGCGAATCAGATTCAAGTTCAATCCGATTGGCTGATCCAATCAGCCAATTAGATTGACCTCGCATTCTATTGGCTGTTCCGATCAGCCAATAGAATGCGAGCTCAATCTGATTGGCTGATTTACTAACTTCCTAGCTAAAATAAATACAAACTTACCTGTAAAATAAAACCTAACCTGAGTTACACTAAAACCTAACATTACAAAAAATAAAAAAAAACTACCATTACAAAAAAAACGCTGTGCGCAGAATTAAAATATTTCTATGAGGTGAGTATTATACCACTACACCATATCTAGGTACCAAAAATCTATATAAGGGAGATATGTGGGAATAAAAATGATCAGTCCTTCTGGGAAGCTAACCGCTGTACGTGGAATTAAAATTTTCCTATAACGTGAGTGTTATACCACTACACCATGAAATCAATATAAGAATAATATGAATATATGATAAACATAATTCTCTAACAGGATTTGAGGTGAAAACCTACTAATAGTTATTTAAATAATTATAACAAATTATTGTAACAAGAATTATGACAGAAATTATAACAGAAATTATTGAGCTATTAGGGGCAAAGATAATGTAATAAAGTCTACAATGTGTTTACATAAAAAATCCTTTTATATCAAAATATATTATACTATATTACATTTATTAACCCTTAAATAGAGATAAGACTACCCCAATGTGTTAGAAATCATGCCCACTATTTCTTTTATAAAAAGTGGGGCAGCTCAAAATCTTTATTTAGCCCACTTGGTATAAAAGTATTAAGATTGAAAATCCATCTCATCTTTCCCTAATGCATTGGCTTATTCTCTGCCTCTTCAATGTGGCTCTAGTTTTTTTATGCCTAATTATATATCCCGGATCTTTGTTATATACTCTTTTAAAATGTTCTGATACTGTATGCAAGTCATACCCTCTCTTAATGTTACCAACATGTTCTTGTAGTCGCTTAGAGAGTTTCCTAGAGGTGTGACCTACATATTGAAGGTGGCACGAACATTCCAATATTTAAACAAGGTTTTTTAGTGGCAAGTTATTAATTGTTCTAGTGCATAACTTATTTTATTATTCCCATTAGTGGCTTTATAATTACCTTATCTTATTGTTATCAATTTTAAAAGATCTGAAGTGTTCTGGTGCAGTTACCCATCTTCCAGACATTGCTGTCTCTACTTGTCCAGATGTTTTGGTGGTACCTGTATTATAGAGGAGTGTAAAGTTGGTGCCCTGAGGATCTTTGTTCACCAACGTTGTTGAAGGATTATGATGAGGCATTGTTAGAATGGAAGGAGGACTCCCCAGGACATTCTGATGCCAGTAGCCCCTCCAGGAAAGGAGGAGGGGCATGAAGGGGTTCTTTCTGTTTTTCAGAGGATCATGACTTTGGAACCTTAGTCAGATGAGTGTGAATTTAAGATGCATGAGGAAGAAGCACACTCTATATCATTCAATAGCTTATGTGAAACAAGATTTGTTTTCTATCTTAAATTTACAGGGATGTAGTTTGCTGAGTGAACGGGTATGTTCCTGGATGTGTTTACTGCTTGGACATTTAAAAGTGGACTCTGTCTTGGTGGTGATATGGAGGCACAGCACAGGAGTAAGATAAGAGAGCTTATAGAGAACTCTTTATATGGTTACTAGGCTTTAGTATTATATATATGAGTCCTATTACACATAATTCTCTGAAAATATTGATTTGCCTTTATGCTGAGTACATCACTGTCAATGAGACTCACCATATTAAACATTTGCTCTACTGGACTTATCATGATTTTGCAATGCTACCTTAATGCTTTCTTTTGTACACATAACATTGGGACTTATGCTCCTTAGTGCATCTAATGATACCATTTGGTCTGATGTCTGGTACAAAGGAACATTGCCCTTATTCTAAACATCCCTTAATATGGCAAATATTCATATTACTCAATACTTTACGTCTTATGATTTAGGCAGTGATGACCTTAGCATTTTTTGGTCGACATTAACCAATGGCTAGATTACGAGTTTTGCGTTATGAGCGGCTCGGTGCTAACTTAAGTTATTGTCACCGCTCACCTCCATATAGCGTTGCTATTACAGGTTTGCTAAAACCCGGCATTAGCAGGTAATATGTCAGCGTTGAGCAAAATTGAGCTCCATACCACACTCCAATACCAGCGTTGCTTTGAGCTGGTTTTACGTGCTCGTGCACGATTTCCCCATAGACATCAATGGGGAGAGCCGTCTAAAAAAAAGTCTAACACCTGCAATAAAGGAGCGTAAAGCTCCTTAACGCAGCCCCATTGATTCCTATGGGGAATCAAAATTTATGATTACACCTAACACCCTAACTTAAACCCCTATAAACACCTATAATCTGCCGCACCCGACATCGCTGACACCTACATAACACTTATTAACCACTAATCTGCCACTCCCGACATCGCCGCCACATACATTATAATTATTAACCCCTAATCTGCCGCCCCCAACGTCGCCGCCACTATACTAAAGTTATAAACCCCTAAACCTAACCCTAAGTCTAACCCTAACACCCCTAACTTTAATGTAATTAAAATAAATCTAAATAAAAATTACTATCATTAACTATATAATTCCTATTTAAAACTAAATAGTTACCTGTGAAATAAAATCTAAGCTAGCTACAATATAACTAATAATTACATTGTATCTATCTTAGGTTTTATTTTAATTTCACAGGTACGTTTGTATTTATGTTACCTAGGTAGACTAGTTTGTAAATAGTTATTAACTATTTACTAGCTACCTAGTTAAAATAAATTCAAACTTACCTGCAAAATAAAACCTAACCTGTCTTACACTAACACCAAACCTTACACTACAATTAAATAAATTACATTAATTAAATACAATTAACTAAATTACAAAAAAGAAATTATCAAATATTTAAACTAATTACACCTAATATAATAGCCCTATGAAACCCCCCCCCCCCCAAAAAAAAAACCCTAGCCTAAACTTAACTGCCAATAGCCCTTAAAAGGGCTAAAATAAATAATAAGTAAATAAAAATACAAACAACTCCCCCAACAGTAAAACACACCACCCACACAACCAACCCCCCAAATAAAAACCTATCTAAAAAAACCTAAGCTCCCCATTGCCCTGAAAAGGGCATTTGGATGGGCATTGCCCTTAAAAGGGCATTTATCTCTTTTTCAGCCCAAACTCCTAATCTAAAATTAAAACCCACCCAATAAACCCTTAAAAAAACCTAAAACTAACCCCTGAAGATCCACTTACAGTTTTTGAAGACCAGACATCCATCCTCAATGAAGTGGCAGAAGTCCTCAGCGAACCCGGCAGAAGTCTTCATCCAAGTGGGCCGATGTCTTCATCCAAGCTGGCAGAAGTCTTCATCCAGACGGCATCTTCTATCTTCATCCATCCGGCGCGGAGCGGCTTCATCTTCAAGACATCCGGCGTGGAGCATCCTCTTCTCTTGACGGCTAACGAAGAATGAAGGTTCCTTTAAGGGATGTCATCCAAGATGGCGTCCCTTGATTTCTGATAGGCTGATAGAATTCAATCAGCCAATCGGAATTAAAGGTGAAAAAATCCTATTGGCTGATGCAATCAGCCAATAGGATTGCGCTTCAATCCTATTGGCTGATCCAATCAGCCAATAGCAATGAGCTTGGATCAGCCAATAGGATTGAACTCGCATTCCATTGGCTGATTGGAACAGTTGTCAAGACAAGAGGAGGCTCAGCGCCGGATGTATTGAAGATGGAGCCGCTCTGCGCTGGATGGATGAAGATAGAAGATAGTTAACTATTTAATAACTACCTAGCTAAAATAAATACAAAAGTACCTGTAAAATAAAACCTAACCTAAGTTACACTAACACCTAACACTACACTACAATTAAATAAATTAAGTATTGCCCTTAAAATGGCAGTCAGCTCTTTTGCGGCCCAAACCCCTAATCTAAAAAAAAACCCCCACCCAATACACCCTTAAAAAAACCTAACACTAACCCCCTGAAGATCGACTTACAGTTCTGAAGACCGGACATCCATCCTCAAGGAAGTGGCAGAAGTCTTCATCCAAACGGGCCTAAGTCCTCAACGAAGCCGGGAGAAGTCTTTATCCAAGCCGGGCGAAGAGGTCCTCCAGACAGGCAGAAGTCTTCATCCAGACGGCATCTTCTATCTTCATCCATCCGACGTGGAGCGGCTCCATCTTCAAGACATCAGACGAGGAGCATCATCTTCTTCCAACGACTACCCAACGATTGAAGGTTCCTTTAAGTGATGTCATCCAAGATGTAGTCCCTTAGATTCCGATTGGCTGATAGAATTCTATCAGCCAATCGGAATTAATATAGAAAAAATCCTATTGGCTGATACAATCAGCCAATAGGATTGAGTTTGCGTTCTATTGGCTGATTGGAACAGCCAATAGAATGTGAGCTCAATCCTACTGGCTGATTGGATCAGCCAAAAGGATTGAACTTCAATCATATTGGCTGATTGCCTCAGCCAATAGGATTTTTTCTACCTTAATTCCTATTGGCTGATAGAATTCTATCAGCCAATCGAAATCTAAGGGACGCCATCTTGGATGACGTCACTTAAAGGAACCTTCATTCATCGGGTAGTCGTTGGAAGAAGAGGATGCTCTGCGTCGGATGTCTTGAAGATGGAGCCGCTCCGCGTCGGATGGATGAAGATAGAAGATGTCGTCTGGATGAAGACTTCTGCCCGTCTGGAGGACCACTTCACCCGGCTTGGATGAAGACTTTTCCCGGCTACGTTGAGGACTTCGGTCCGGTTGGATGAAGACTTCTACCGCTTCCTTGAGTATGGATGTCCGGTCTTCAGAACTGTAAGTCGATCTTCAGGGGGTTAGTGTTAGGTTTTTAAGGTTGTATTGGGTGGGTTTTATTTTTAGATTAGGGGTTTGGGCCGCAAAAGAACTAACTGCCCTTTTAAGGGCAAAGCCCATCCAAATGCACTTTTCAGGGCAATGGGGAGCTTAGTTTTTTTTAGTTAGGTGGTGGGTTTTACTGTTGGGGGGTGTTTTTTAATTTTTTTTTACAGGTAAAAGAGCTGATTATTTTGGGGCAATGCCCCGCAAAGGCCCTTTTAAGGGCTATTGATAGCTTAGTTTAGGCTAGGGTTTTTTTTATTTTGGGGGGGCTTTTTTATTTTGATAGGGCTATTAGATGATTAGATGTAACTAGTTTAAATATCTTCTAATTTGTTTATTATTTTCTGTAATTTAGTGTTTGTTTGTTTTTGTACTTTAGCTAATTTAATTTAATTTATTTAATTGTTTTTAATTTAGTAAATGTATTTAATTATAGTGTAGTGTTAGGTGTTATTGTAACTTAGGTTAGGTTTTATTTTACAGGTACTTTTGTATTTATTTTAGCTAGGTAGTTATTAAATAGTTAATAACTATTTAATAACTATTCTACCTAGTTAAAATAAATACAAACTTGCCTGTAAAATAAAAATAAACCCTAAGATAGCTACAATGTAACTATTAGATATATTGTAGCTAGCTTAGGGTTTATTTTATAGGTAAGTATTTAGTTTTAAATAGGAATTATTTAGGTAATAATATTAATTTTTATTTAGATTTATTGTAATTATATTTAAGTTAGGGGGTGTTAGGGTTAGGTTTAGACTTAGGCTTAGGGGTTAATACATTTAGTATAGTGGCGGCGACGCAGATTAGGGGTTAATAAATGTAGGTAGGTGGCGGCAATGTTAGGGACGGCAGATTAGGGGTTAATAATATTTAACAAATTTTTGCGAGGCGGGAGTGCGGCAGTTTAGGGGTTAATATGTTTATTATAGTGGCGGCGATGTTGGGGGCGGCAGATTAGGGGTTAATAAGTGTAGGTAGGTTGCGGCGACATTGGGGGTGGCAGATTAGGGGTTAATAAATATAATGTAGGAGTCGGCGATGTTGGGGGCAGCAGATTAGGTGTTAATACATATAATGGTATGATTAAGGGTTCCATACCCGAAATGTCACTGTTTTGTTCCAGTATGTGGAAATAAAGATATTTTTATATTGCAAGGTGCTGCCTCCTTCTGTGAATACATATAATGTAGGTGGCGGCAGTGTCCGGAGCAACAGATTAGGGGTTATAAGTATAATGTAGATGTCAGCTATGTCGGGGGGCGGCAGATTAGGGGTTAATAAGTGTAAATTTAGGGGTGTTTAGACTCGTGGTTCATGTTAGGGTGTTAGGTCATGGGTGTAAACATACATTTTATTTCCCCATAGGAATCAATGGGGCTACGTTATTGAGTTTTACGCTGCTTTTTTGCATGTGTTAGACTTTTTCTCAGCCAGCTCTCCCCCTTGATTCCAAAGGGAAAATCGTGCACGAGTACGTACGACCAGCTCACCACTGACTTAAGCAGCGCTGGTATTGGAGTGCGGTAAGGAGCACAATTTTGCTCAACGCTCACTTCTTGCCTTTTAACGCCGGGTTTGTAAAAACCCGTAATACCAGCGCTGCATGTGAGCGATGAGTAAAAACTATTCGTTAGCACTGTATAGCCTCTAACGCAAACTCGTAATCTGGCCGTAAAATAGCTACAATGTAACTATTAGTTATATTGTAGCTAGCTTAGGGTTTATTTTACAGATACGTATTTAGTTTTAAATAGAAATTATTTAGTTAATGATAGTAATTTTTTTTTAGATTTATTTTAATTACATTAAAGTTAGGGGGTGTTAGGGTTACACTTAGGGTTAGGTTTAGGGGTTTATAACTTTAGTATAGTGGCGTTGATTTTGGGGGCAGCAGATTAGGGATTAATAACAGTAATGTAGGTTGCGGCGATGTTAGGTACAGCAGATTAGGGGTTAATAATATTTAACTAGTGTTTGTGATGCGGGAGTGTGGTGGTTTAGGGGTTAATATGTTTATTATAGTGGCGGCGATGTCCGGAGTGGCAGATTAGGGGTTAATCATTTTATTTTAGTGTTTGCGACGCGGGCGGGTCTCGGTTCGGGGGTTAATAGGTAGTTTATAGGTGTTAGTGTACTTTTTAGCACTTTAGTTATGAGTTTTATGTTACAACTTTGTAGCATAAAACCCATAACTACTGACTTTCAGTTTATGGTATGGATCTTGACGGTATAGGCTGTACTGCTCACTTTTTGGCCGGACAGGCAAACTTTTAATACCGGCGCTGTGGAAGTCCCATTTAAAAAGGATTTTTTGAAAGCTGCGGTAGTTATGTTGCGTTACGGCCAAACAAGTGTGCGCTACAGATATACCTGCAAGACTTGTAATACCAGCGGTAGTGAAAAAGCATCGTTATGAAGCTTTTTCACTCATAGCGCAAAACACGTTATCTAGCCTCAAGAGTTTTATATTCTTATCCATAAGTCTGCTGAAGGACTAGACGGCTTTTACTTTTGCTCTCACTGCATATTAGCTGTGCACAATATTTATGCAACATATATTGGTATCAGTGACCAGATATTTATTATTTTGGTTGCCCAACTGTACTCTTATCCAATTTTGTAACTCTATATTAGCAGATGCTTGGCTCTCCTGCAACAAATCATCTGCAAACTTCATACAAGTGACTTTTCATATTATTAGCCAAGGGAGTTTGGAGGTCCATGAGGGGTCTTCTTATATGTCATTCAGTATGTTATACCCATACATTGTTAAAGATCAATATTGTCACATATATAGTGTAATAATAGTGTCTTTATTTTTTTTTTAAATTTGTACTTTGTTCCCTTCTCTTATGTCTTTGTTACTACTGAAGTCCAAGAGTGGCCTGGCCTACTGTATTAAGTGGAGGGGTACTTTAGCAAGTGACACTTAGAATATACATATCCCTGTTATCAATAGCTTGATGCATATGTACTGAGTGAAGAGTATATTCTATTATCTTATTTAGTGATATTCCTAGTGACATGTTAATTGCACTATAATTGTTCTCAGGAATATGAGAGGTTGCTTGTTTTTTATTTTCATGCTTCCCTGTTGTGTTATATTCTCTCTCTCTCTCTCTCTCTCTCTCTCTCTCTCTCTCTCTCTCTCTCTCTCTCTCTCTCTCTCTCTCTCAAGAGTGTTCTTGAGAACCATTAATGTATGTGCATGCTTCCCATTCTCTATGACAGTTTAATCACTTCTCAGCATCCTTCTCAGCCTGGTCATGGTTGCAGCCAAAATTCGTCCGAAAACGAAATTCGGTCGAAACGAATAGCACATGTCTACTCCGTGCTAATGTACCTGCAGCACACTGGGGAGTCGCGCTAATAAGAGTATTAGTGAGGCCCTGTAGTCTATAAAGAAGAAGAGGATTAGTACGGTTCCCCAGTGAGCTACAGATAAGTAATACACCTAATGTTAAGAATAAATAATATATTCATGAATTGTATTTGTTATTCTTTAAGTTAGAATATACACATTTTCATTATGAATTGACATTCATAATGAAACAAATGCAATCTTGGGGTCACACTACACTCAAAGCTCATATTCAACCCACATATACAAGTGCTTACCAAATCCTGCCGTTGACACCTACACAACATTTCCAGAATGAGTCCCTTCCTTACTCAAAAAACGACAAAAATACTTATTCATTCACTCATTTTGTCACGCATTGATTACTGCAACCTACTCCTAAATGGCCTTCCAAAAAACCGCCTCTCCTCCCTCCAATCTATTATGCATGCTTCAGCTAAACTCATCCACCTAAGTCGCCGATCTACATCAGCGACTCCGCTCTGCCAGTCTCTACACTGGCTCCCCATACACTCCAGAATACAGTTTAAAGTATTAACTCTAACTTACAAAGCACTAAACAGTCTCCCAACTATATTTCCTCTCTTATTGTGAAATATTCCCCATCCCGTCCTCTTCGATCAACCTCTGACCTTGTCTCTCCACTCCTGTTATCTCTACGTCCCACTCCCACCTCCAAGACTTTGCACGTGCTGCTCCTGTCCTCTGGAACTCTCTACCCCGCTCCATAAGACTGTCTCCAACCTTGTATAGCTTCAGACGCTCCTTAAAAATCCACCTATTCAGAGAGGTGTACCATATCTCTTCCATCCCTCATCCGAACCAAACTAATACATGAATTGCCTGACTCACTACTGCAACTACAACTGATGTAACAAGCTACACCAACCTTATGTCTCTGCACCCTAAACCTGTAGACTGTGAGCTCTCCGGAGCAGGGCCCTCTTCCTCCTGTACCAGATTTGTTTAGTTTTATGTTTTGTATTTTTATCAAAAATGTTATCATTGTATACCCCTATCATTGTACCCAGCGCTACGGAATTTGGTGGCGCTATACAAATAAATTATATTAATAATAATCCCTAGTGTGTATATATGTGTAAATGTGTGCAGTTTTAAACTTATTTTAAAAGATAATTATAGTTTGAGTAAGTGAAGAACTCCATTATTTGACCTTCAGTTTAGTGCTCAATTTAAAGCCGACATGACATTTTCAACCTGCCCCCATAGAAGTTTATTATGTATGGGATTTAGCACACCCTTGCTATCTGACATCCCAATATTAGCGCACCCTAGACTTTACTTGGGCACTAATATATGCATGTACAGTAAATGTTAACAAACATTCAATATCCGGTTAATTTTAAACGCATCAAACACTGAATAGTGCAGCACACTAGTATTCTGAAAAACTAATTTTTAAGAATATTCATTCTGAATGATTCATCTGAAACAAATTATTCAGTGCTGCACAAGTCTAATATACACACAAATACATACATGCAAATACACATATGTACATATACACATACAAGAACACATGGAAATATACATTTGAGCTCTTCCTAATCTATCACCAGATCATAGACCATATCCCTTTAAATCACTTTTAAAACATTTATTTCAATAAGAACCCTTGGTTTTACATTTAATATGTATAAATATGAGTGAAATACTTTATTTTATACATATATTTAACAGTTAACACTTCAAGTTTCTATAAGCGCTACATTTTCCAGCTCTATGTTTATTGCTCTTGAGTGCAACACTTAACTCACTACTTATATGAGCAATAAAAGTGCACCCTGTACTATGCATTCAAATTTTAGTGCAGGAGATAAATAAATGTCAACCCCATTAAGATTCTTCAGTAAACCTTTTTTCATCATCCACGTGTGATACCAGATTGGGAGCTATTCTTAGAGCAGGGTTGATCTAAGGATAACGCAACCTGTTCTATTGGTAACTTTCCAGTAATATAGCCCAGTGTTGGCAATAAATGTTTGCTCTCATTTCTGACTTTGCAAATTACAGTTTACAGATGTGGATGTTGTCTGTAAATATATATCCTGTGTAGTGTTTTATTGAAGGAAAATTTAATGATATATAAACATATTATTACCCAAACCATATTTACTATAGCATATATGCTATACCCATGGCCATTAATGTTAAGGCATTATATCATGCCATAAAGGGATATAAACCACCACATTTTCTTTCATGATTTTAAGACAATTTAAATAAAAGGTTTTCAATAGTGATGTCGCGAATAGTTCGTCGGCGAATAGTTTCCGGCGAACATAGCTTGTTCGCGTTCGCCGCGCGCACATGTTCGATCCGCCCCCTATTCGTCATCATTGAGTAATACTTTGACCCTGTACCTCACAGTCAGCAGACACATTCCAGGCAATCAGCAGCAGGACCCTCCCTCCCAGACCCTGCTACCTCCTGGACAGCATCCATTTTAGATTCATTTGGAAGCTGCATTCTTAGAGAGAGGAGGGACAGTGTAGCTGCTGCTGATTTAATAGGGAAATCGATAGCTAGGCTAGTGTATTCAGTGTCCACTACAGTCCTGGAGGACTCATCTGATCTCTGCTGTAAGGACAGCACCCCAAAAAGCCCTTTTTAGGGCTAGAACATCAGTCTGCTTTTTTTTTTTTTCCTGTGTAATCTAATTGCAGTTGCCTGCCTGCCAGCGTGTGTGTCAGGATCACAGCGTATACTGTGCCCACTTGCCCATCGCCACCACTCATATCTGGTGTAACAGTAGTGTAGATTTAAAAAAAAACAACACTTTTTTTACTGTGTTAAATAATAGTAGTCAGTTTCCTTCACACGTGTGCGTTTAAGTGCCTGCCTGCCAGGGCACAGTGTCACCCCAGTGCAACTCATATCTGGTGTAACAGTAGTGTAGATTTTAAAAAAACAACACTTTTTTCACTGTGAAATAATAGCAGTCAGTTACCTTCACACGTGTGCGTTTCAGGGCCTGCCAGGGCACAGTGTCACCCCAGTGCAACACACATCTGGTGTAACAGTAGTGTAGATTTAAAAAAAAACAACACTTTTTTGACTGTGTTAAATAATAGCAGTCAGTTTCCTTCACACGTGTGCGTTTCAGTGCCTGCCTGCCTGCCAGGGCACAGTGTCACCCCTTACTTTTATCACCAATTTTGCTTTGTTCTCTTGGTATTCTTAGTTGAAAGCTTAACCTAGGAGGTTCATATGCTAATTTCTTAGACCTTGAAGCCCACCTCTTTCAGATTGCATTTTAACAGTTTTTCACCACTAGAGGGTGTTAGTTCACGTATTTCATATAGATAACACTGTGCTCGTGCACGAGACGTTATCTGGGAGCAGGCACTGATTGGCTAGACTGCAAGTCTGTCAAAAGAACTGAAAAAAGGGGCAGTTTGCAGAGGCTTAGATACAAGATAATCACAGAGGTTAAAAGTATATTATTATAAATGTGTTAGTTATGCAAAACTGGGAAATGGGTAATAAAAGGATTATCTATCTTTTAAAACAATAAAAATTCTGGTGTAGACTGTCCCTTTAAACGGGGAGTTTGGTCTGTCACTGTGAAGCGGGCGTAACTCTTACACTACCTGATCGATACAACATCATACCTGATGTTTTAAAGCACGTTATTCCAAACAATTTAGGAATGTTAGGTGATTTATGCCCTTTATGGATTAAAACCAGACTCTGCATCAACTATGTAATTTTCCATGGGAGTTTTGCCATTGATCCCCCTCCGGCATGCCACAGTCCAGGTGTTAGTCCCCTTGAAACAACTTTTCCATCACTATTGTGGCCAGAAAGAGTCCCTGTGGGTTTTAAAATTCGCCTGCCTATTGAAGTCTATGGCAGTTCACCCGGTTAGCCCGGTTCGCCCGTTCGTGAACAGTTGTGGATGTTTGCGTTCACCGTTCGCAAACCCAAATTTTTATGTTCGCGATATCACTAGTTTTCAATTTACTTTTATGATCAAATTTACTTTATTCTTTGGTATCCTTTGTTAAAAGTAGGTAGGTAAGTCAACAAGCATTTATGTGTCTGGAGCACTATATAACAGTACTTTTGCAAGAATTTTTTTAACACTGTAATACATTTGCAAGAGCTCTAGGTGGCAGTAGTGTGTCCTGCAATGTAGTGCTCCAAGCACATGCACACAACCTACCTAGGTATTCTCTTTAACAAAGAATACCATGAGAACAAAACTGATAATAGAAGTAAATTGGAATATTTTTTTAAAATTATATGTTCTGTCTGAAAAATGACAAAATCGGAGGTTTTATGACACGTGAAAATGTTTTCCTCTCAAAAGAAAATCAAATTCAAAATGAATGGTGGTGAGAGTCCACAAGCTATTACTCCTGGGACTCAACTTCTGGCCACTAGGAGGAGGCAAAGATTCCCAAAACTCCAAGAGTACTATATCCCCTCCACCTCTATGGTATGCAAGTTTTATGTAAAGAAAAAGTAGAAAGGTAGGAAAGGACAAAGCAGAGTAGCGTATCAGGTCCGCCTCACATCGATATATGCCGACAGCATACGGTGTCAGCATTTATCATTCCACAAGCAGTTCTTGTGAACTGCTTGTGCAATGCCGCCACCTGCAGATTTGCGGCCTATCGGCCACTAGCAGGGGGTGTCAATCAGCCCGATCGTTTAGGATCGGGTGGATTGATGCCCGTAGCCTCAGAGCAGGCGGAAAAGTTATGGAGCAGCGGTCATTAGACCGCTGCTTCATAACAGGGGCATCAAGCTCCATTCGAAACTTGATAATTCGGCCCCTAAGAATATAAAATGTAGAAATGTACAGAGATTGATCTCTGCACAAGTTAAAATTTAAGAAAACCTCCTCATCACTAGAAAACTGCAAATTCCCACTTGACAATTGATACAGGTTACTGCTGAGACATTTACTGATTGTATAAGCAGATACATCAGATACATCTGATTGTATAAGCAGATACATCTCTTCTTTCAGAAGAGGCTAGCTCTGAAGAGCTTTGAAACTGGCACAAGATATTTAATGTAAAACACATCACCAGAGGAGACCAAGCTCCTTATGCTCTTCTGAAACTCCATACTGCACCCCTGCCAGAGAGAAAAAACCTGTCATGATTAGTGTCCAAGTTAAATAGAAAAAGGAAGTCCCAAGAGAAATGGACTGGTGATCTATCCACAGAGTAGATATTGCTTTGTTGTGGAATCCTTTCAGAGAGCAGAGTGTAGACTGCACCATAGATTAGAATGTAAATTTGAAGAAGTCTCCTGTGAAACTGTGTTTATGGAGTGACATCAGACATAACACTTGTGCATAGGGCTACTGGAGTCTTGCATGTGTTGTCTGTAAGTTTGATTTACCTTAATTTGTTAAAACCTCATTAATACAGGGAGTGCAGAATTATTAGGCAAGTTGTATTTTTGAGGATTAATTTTATTATTGAACAACAACCATGTTCTCAATGAACCCAAAAAACTCATTAATATCAAAGCTGAATAGTTTTGGAAGTAGTTTTTAGTTTGTTTTTAGTTATAGCTATTTTAGGGGGATATCTGTGTGTGCAGGTGACTATTACTGTGATAATTATTAGGCAACTTAACAAAAAACAAATATATACCCATTTCAATTATTTATTTTTACCAGTGAAACCAATATAACATCTCAACATTCACAAATATACATTTCTGACATTCAAAACAAAACAAAAACAAATCAGTGACCAATATAGCCACCTTTCTTTGCAAGGACACTCAAAAGCCTGCCATCCATGGATTCTGTCAGTGTTTTGATCTGTTCACCATCAACATTGCGTGCAGCAACAACCACAGCCTCCCAGACACTGTTCAGAGAGGTGTACTGTTTTCCCTCCTTGTAAATCTCACATTTGATGATGGACCACAGGTTCTCAATGGGGTTCAGATCAGGGTGAACAAGGAGGCCATGTCATTAGATTTTCTTCTTTTATACCCTTTCTTGCCAGCCACGCTGTGGAGTACTTGGACGCGTGTGATGGAGCATTGTCCTGCATGAAAATCATGTTTTTCTTGAAGGATGCAGACTTCTTCCTGTACCACTGCTTGAAGAAGGTGTCTTCCAGAAACTGGCAGTAGGATTGGGAGTTGAGCTTGACTCCATCCTCAACCCGAAAAGGCCCCACAAGCTCATCTTTGATGATACCAGCCCAAACCAGTACTCCACCTCCACCTTGCTGGCGTCTGAGTCGGACTGGAGCTCTCTGCCCTTTACCAATCCAGCCACGGGCCCATCCATCGGGCCCATCAAGACTCACTCTCATTTCATCAGTCCATAAAACCTTAGAAAAAATCAGTCTCGAGATATTTCTTGGCCCAGTCTTGACGTTTCAGCTTGTGTGTCTTGTTCAGTGGTGGTCGTCTTTCAGCCTTTCTTACCCTGGCCATGTCTCTGAGTATTGCACACCTTGTGCTTTTGGGCACTCCAGTGATGTTGCAGCTCTGAAATATGGCCAAACTGGTGGCAAGTGGCATCTTGGCAGCTGCACGCTTGACTTTTCTCAGTTCGATGGGCAGTTATTTTGCGCTTGGTTTTTCCACACGCTTCTTGCGACCCTGTTGACTATTTTGAATGAACGCTTGATTGTTCGATGATCACGCTCAGAAGCTTTTGCAATTTTAAGAGTGCTGCATCCCTCTGCAAGATATCTCACTATTTTTGACTTTTCTGAGCCTGCCACGTCCATCTTTTGACCCATTTTGCCAAAGGAAAGGAAGTTGCCTAATAATTATGCACACCTGATATAGGGTGTTGATGTCATTAGACCACACCCCCTTCTCATTACAGAGACTGCACATACCTAATATGCTTAATTGGTAGTAGGCTTTCGAGCCTATACAGCTTGGAGTAAGGACAACATAAAGAGGATGATGTCGTCAAAATACTAATTTGCCCTAATAATTCTGCACTCCCTGTACTCTGAGTATAGAATGACTCCTAGACTTGAGGACTCTTGTCTAAGGGGGAAATGGAAACTCTTTGTAATATTGATTCTCCCACAGTTTGTGAAAAACAACAGGTATGTAGCCCCCTGAAATAAATTGGGCACTTATTACACACAAAGTTCCCTATAACCTTAGAAAAAAGATTCTGGAAGCAGAAGCCAGGCCAAATTGAAGAGCAGTAAACTGGCATTTTTTGTTCCTGGTAAGCAAATTGAGAGGCTGGAGATGGACTTTGAGGAAAGAAAAACTTGAAGGAAAGCAGTAGAGCATTATGGAGTCAACACCAGACCCAAACTATTTTTTTTAAGCAAGAGATAAAAGTCTAGACTTTGAACCATGTCAGTTAACCATGATTGAGCTATACAGTTCTTCTAGTAAAAACTAATAAATAAAGTCATATTGTTGGCATTAATTCTAATTATGTCAACAATAGAATCACAGATAAATATATATATATATATACATGTGTGTGTGTACATATATATATATATATATAGTCAAAAAAGGGTGTTTAGTAAAAGGGACTTCTGTATATAAATATTTTCACTTGTAAAGCCACCATGTGGATATCTATTCCACTCAACCCCTATGCAGGTTTAAAAGGACAGTTCACTGTAGAAAACCGCAATATACAAATTTCAAGGACTCAAAGCATCCCCTTATGCAAAAACAGCAGAAACAAAGTGCATCACAGAAGTAAAGTGCAGTGCATCATAGAAATAGCCAGGTGAGTTCCATGTGGGGCAAGCAATAAACGCTGAATACGTCACCCTTCAACAGGCAATACAGTGTTGCCACAGGATATCGATAGCAATACCCAAACAGCTAGTAGCTGTACGACTCACCCTTCTTGCTTGTAGTTTCAAACGTGTACCTTAGGAAACCTGCTGTATGCTACGTGACCCACGGCGTCCAAGACAGCCTCGATGCCTCTATCCAGCCGGTTCCGGTCGTGTGATGGGCGTCGGCCGTCACAGCCAATGGGATGCTTAGCCTACCAGGAGGCTTGCAGGATCCAACGTCGGAGGGGATGCCAAATATCAAAGATAGTAGGGGGAGTGGAGTAGAGGCACGCTCCTGATGCAGCCCAGAATGCCGGCAAAATAGACATCAAGCAAAAAGAACTGATATCCAGGCTGCGTTTAAAAATCAAAGTCTTTATTAAATTCCTCTTGGGATAAAAATGCAAAAAGAAAGGGGGATCCAGCATAACAGTGTTACCAAAAGTTATTCCGCTAACATGTTTCGGTAAAGACCGTAATCATAGCTAATTGGAAACAGGTGTGCTGGCTATATAAAAGACAAAATCCACACTCATTGGACAAAAATAAGACCAATAGAAAAGGTACACTGTTGGACAAAAAAACGTAATAAATATATATATAAAAAGAACTAATGCGCCCTGACAATTTAGTATATGTATATATACCCTAGCCTAGCATAATACAAAACATCAGATATAGTCATTAATATGTATTCTGCAAAAAGTTATAATGAAAAAGATATAAAGATGAAATGAACAAAATGAACAGATAAATAAATGAATAATAAATAAATAATAAAAGGTAATCATGGGGGGCATGAAATATTCTCATAGATCCAAAAGTGTAAAGGAATACACAAAATATGGAAGAGTAAAAGTAAAAGTAAAACTCAAACCAAAAGAGTAAGGCAGTATAGCAAAACTAGTGTAAAATCTTAATACAGAAGTTTGCATAATTATAAGGAAACTATGGAAGTGTATCTCTAAACATGCCTATACTATATAATATAAAATATACATATATAGAAAAGAGCGTATTATATGGCTGAAACAGATTGCAGCTTAGTAAATGCAACCAGCTGAAATAACTACAACTCAAACACAAGGAAGAAAATAAGTAACTATGCTCAGCTATATCCCTGTCGTAAATCGCAATTGTTATAGCAAAAAACCCTATCTAATATGAGTTTAAAAACTCAAATGTGTATCTCAATGTACACAGGTAACAGTGACCTATATAGGGAAATGAAGAAATACAACTGTACTGAAATAATAATATAATCAGTGGATACTGCTGAATGAGTGTAGTATGGTATGCGATGTACAGAGCAATACAAATAAACTGCATTAAAGGGCTGTATTGAGGAGTAGGTAAGAGGGACCCTATCTTAAAGGGATATAATGACGAAGAGATGTATGTAGGGGAACAAGAGGAGGCTAAGAGGGTATAAACCAACGGGAAAAAGGTGGGCAAACGTGAAAGGTGAAAGGATTACTTCCAATAGTTAATCAAATCGAATTCAGAGTTTAAACCCTCTGGTACTCTAGTACGCAATTTGAAGATCCAAAACATTTCACGCTTGCCCAACAATTGATTCCTGTCACCTCCTCTAGGTGGTGCCTTAACATGTTCAATAGCCTGCCATCTGAATGTGGCGTTACTCTTATTGTGAAAATTCCGAAAATGCTTTACCAGAGGGGTACTAGCTTCACCTAGTTTGATAGTAGAAAGGTGGTTTCTGATTCTAGTGTTTACATCCGTAGTAGTGAGTCCTACATACTGGAGATGGCATTCTATACAGTAAAGTAAATAGACAACATAGGAGGATGTACAGTTAAGGCAAGTGGATATCTTATAAATGTCTCCAGTAACCTCTGACCTGAATTCATCGGAAATAATGATAAACTCACAGGGTCTACACCTCGATTTGCCGCACCTGTACATCCCCCTATGTTGCAACCAAGAGCTTTGTCTGTCTGGTTTCTTGATAGAAACTTCGGAGGGGGCCAGTATATTGCCTAGAGTTCTGTTCTTCCTATAGGAGCAACGTAAACCTCCCTCCACACAGCTAGCAAGGCTGTCATCTGCAGAGAGCAAACTGAAATGTTTTTTGACAATCTTACATATTTCTCTGTAATCTGTACTGAAATCCGTCACAAATGTTATTTTATGAGAGGAGTTAATCTCCTCACCAGTCTTGGTACAGTTGGATCTATTCAAAAGGGACTGTCGATCCAAGAGGTCGACCTGTCTCTGAGCTCTATCTACCAGATGCCCAGGGTATCCTCTCTCTCTGAGTCTTTTCTGCATGTCTCTACTTTGCACTTTGTAATGATCGCTATTGCTGCAGTTCCGTTTGACCCTTATGAGCTGTCCTTTGGCTACTGCCATAGGGACATGTGCGGGGTGACAGCTCTTTGCATGAAGCAATGTATTTTTCGATATAGGTTTCCTATACATATTGCTTATAATCTGTCCATCATCCCCTGCAGTCAAAGTGAGGTCTAAGTAGTTAATAGTTCTAGAGTTAGTCTCAAATGTGAAACTCAGGCCAACATTATTAGAATTTAGAAAATCCACAAATTCAGACAAAGAATCCCCAGATCCCTGCCATATAAGGAGCAGATCGTCAATATACCGCCTATAAAAGGCGATATTATGTTTATGTGTATTACTATCTCCATAGATGTGGGACAGCTCCCACCAACCCATAAAGATGTTGGCATATGAGGGCGCAAATTTGGCCCCCATAGCTGTCCCACATCTCTGGAGATAGTACTGCTCACCAAAACGGAAATAATTGTGTGTCAGGGCAAAACCAGTTGCCCTCACCACATACTTGACAAAATCACTGTCCAAATCAGATAGATTTTCCAACATATAAGACAGAGCTTTTAGGCCTTCCTCATGTGGAATTGTGGAATACAACGATACCACATCTATTGTTAGCCACTTGTGCCTCTCAAGATCCCAACAAAAGGTGTCCACAAGATTTAATAGATCTTTGGTGTCCTTAAGATAGCTCTGTAGTGATGCCACTATAGGAAACAGTATGCTATCTAGCCACTGGGATAGGTGTTCCAAAAGGGAACCTATCCCACTGACTATAGGTCTTCCCTGTACCCCTATTAAGGATTTATGTACCTTGGTACATAAATCCTTAATAGGGGTACAGGGAAGACCTATAGTCAGTGGGATAGGTTCCCTTTTGGAACACCTATCCCAGTGGCTAGATAGCATACTGTTTCCTATAGTGGCATCACTACAGAGCTATCTTAAGGACACCAAAGATCTATTAAATCTTGTGGACACCTTTTGTTGGGATCTTGAGAGGCACAAGTGGCTAACAATAGATGTGGTATCGTTGTATTCCACAATTCCACATGAGGAAGGCCTAAAAGCTCTGTCTTATATGTTGGAAAATCTATCTGATTTGGACAGTGATTTTGTCAAGTATGTGGTGAGGGCAACTGGTTTTGCCCTGACACACAATTATTTCCGTTTTGGTGAGCAGTACTATCTCCAGAGATGTGGGACAGCTATGGGGGCCAAATTTGCGCCCTCATATGCCAACATCTTTATGGGTTGGTGGGAGCTGTCCCACATCTATGGAGATAGTAATACACATAAACATAATATCGCCTTTTATAGGCGGTATATTGACGATCTGCTCCTTATATGGCAGGGATCTGGGGATTCTTTGTCTGAATTTGTGGATTTTCTAAATTCTAATAATGTTGGCCTGAGTTTCACATTTGAGACTAACTCTAGAACTATTAACTACTTAGACCTCACTTTGACTGCAGGGGATGATGGACAGATTATAAGCAATATGTATAGGAAACCTATATCGAAAAATACATTGCTTCATGCAAAGAGCTGTCACCCCGCACATGTCCCTATGGCAGTAGCCAAAGGACAGCTCATAAGGGTCAAACGGAACTGCAGCAATAGCGATCATTACAAAGTGCAAAGTAGAGACATGCAGAAAAGACTCAGAGAGAGAGGATACCCTGGGCATCTGGTAGATAGAGCTCAGAGACAGGTCGACCTCTTGGATCGACAGTCCCTTTTGAATAGATCCAACTGTACCAAGACTGGTGAGGAGATTAACTCCTCTCATAAAATAACATTTGTGACGGATTTCAGTACAGATTACAGAGAAATATGTAAGATTGTCAAAAAACATTTCAGTTTGCTCTCTGCAGATGACAGCCTTGCTAGCTGTGTGGAGGGAGGTTTACGTTGCTCCTATAGGAAGAACAGAACTCTAGGCAATATACTGGCCCCCTCCGAAGTTTCTATCAAGAAACCAGACAGACAAAGCTCTTGGTTGCAACATAGGGGGATGTACAGGTGCGGCAAATCGAGGTGTAGACCCTGTGAGTTTATCATTATTTCCGATGAATTCAGGTCAGAGGTTACTGGAGACATTTATAAGATATCCACTTGCCTTAACTGTACATCCTCCTATGTTGTCTATTTACTTTACTGTATAGAATGCCATCTCCAGTATGTAGGACTCACTACTACGGATGTAAACACTAGAATCAGAAACCACCTTTCTACTATCAAACTAGGTGAAGCTAGTACCCCTCTGGTAAAGCATTTTCGGAATTTTCACAATAAGAGTAACGCCACATTCAGATGGCAGGCTATTGAACATGTTAAGGCACCACCTAGAGGAGGTGACAGGAATCAATTGTTGGGCAAGCGTGAAATGTTTTGGATCTTCAAATTGCGTACTAGAGTACCAGAGGGTTTAAACTCTGAATTCGATTTGATTAACTATTGGAAGTAATCCTTTCACCTTTCACGTTTGCCCACCTTTTTCCCGTTGGTTTATACCCTCTTAGCCTCCTCTTGTTCCCCTACATACATCTCTTCGTCATTATATCCCTTTAAGATAGGGTCCCTCTTACCTACTCCTCAATACAGCCCTTTAATGCAGTTTATTTGTATTGCTCTGTACATCGCATACCATACTACACTCATTCAGCAGTATCCACTGATTATATTATTATTTCAGTACAGTTGTATTTCTTCATTTCCCTATATAGGTCACTGTTACCTGTGTACATTGAGATACACATTTGAGTTTTTAAACTCATATTAGATAGGGTTTTTTTGCTATAACAATTGCGATTTACGACAGGGATATAGCTGAGCATAGTTACTTATTTTCTTCCTTGTGTTTGAGTTGTAGTTATTTCAGCTGGTTGCATTTACTAAGCTGCAATCTGTTTCAGCCATATAATACGCTCTTTTCTATATATGTATATTTTATATTATATAGTATAGGCATGTTTAGAGATACACTTCCATAGTTTCCTTATAATTATGCAAACTTCTGTATTAAGATTTTACACTAGTTTTGCTATACTGCCTTACTCTTTTGGTTTGAGTTTTACTTTTACTTTTACTCTTCCATATTTTGTGTATTCCTTTACACTTTTGGATCTATGAGAATATTTCATGCCCCCCATGATTACCTTTTATTATTTATTTATTATTCATTTATTTATCTGTTCATTTTGTTCATTTCATCTTTATATCTTTTTCATTATAACTTTTTGCAGAATACATATTAATGACTATATCTGATGTTTTGTATTATGCTAGGCTAGGGTATATATACATATACTAAATTGTCAGGGCGCATTAGTTCTTTTTATATATATATTTATTACGTTTTTTGTCCAACAGTGTACCTTTTCTATTGGTCTTATTTTTGTCCAATGAGTGTGGATTTTGTCTTTTATATAGCCAGCACACCTGTTTCCAATTAGCTATGATTACGGTCTTTACCGAAACATGTTAGCGGAATAACTTTTGGTAACACTGTTATGCTGGATCCCCCTTTCTTTTTGCATTTTTATCCCAAGAGGAATTTAATAAAGACTTTGATTTTTAAACGCAGCCTGGATATCAGTTCTTTTTGCTTGATGTCTATTTTGCCGGCATTCTGGGCTGCATCAGGAGCGTGCCTCTACTCCACTCCCCCTACTATCTTTGATATTTGGCATCCCCTCCGACGTTGGATCCTGCAAGCCTCCTGGTAGGCTAAGCATCCCATTGGCTGTGACGGCCGACGCCCATCACACGACCGGAACCGGCTGGATAGAGGCATCGAGGCTGTCTTGGACGCCGTGGGTCACGTAGCATACAGCAGGTTTCCTAAGGTACACGTTTGAAACTACAAGCAAGAAGGGTGAGTCGTACAGCTACTAGCTGTTTGGGTATTGCTATCGATATCCTGTGGCAACACTGTATTGCCTGTTGAAGGGTGACGTATTCAGCGTTTATTGCTTGCCCCACATGGAACTCACCTGGCTATTTCTATGATGCACTGCACTTTACTTCTGTGATGCACTTTGTTTCTGCTGTTTTTGCATAAGGGGATGCTTTGAGTCCTTGAAATTTGTATATTGCGGTTTTCTACAGTGAACTGTCCTTTTAAACCTGCATAGGGGTTGAGTGGAATAGATATCCACATGGTGGCTTTACAAGTGAAAATATTTATATACAGAAGTCCCTTTTACTAAACACCCTTTTTTGACTATATATATATATATATATATGTACACACACACATGTATATATATATATATATTTATCTGTGATTCTATTGTTGACATAATTAGAATTAATGCCAACAATATGACTTTATTTATTAGTTTTTACTAGAAGAACTGTATAGCTCAAGTCATGGTTAACTGACATGGTTTCAAAGTCTAGACTTTTATCTCTTGCTTAAAAAAAATAGTTTGGGTCTGGTGTTGACTCCATAATCTCTACTGCTTTCCTTCAATTTTTCTTTCCTCAAAGTCCATCTCCAGCTCTTCAGATTTGCTTACCAGGACAAAAAATGCCAGTTTACTGCTCTTCAATTTGGCCTGGCTTCTGCTTCCAGAATCTTTTTTCTAAGGTTATAGGAACTTTTGTGTGTAATAAGTGCCCAATTTATTTCAGGGGCTACATACCTGTTGTTTTTCACAAACATGGTGGGAGAATCAATATTACAAAGAGTTCCATTTCCCCTTAGACAAGAGTCTCTAGTCTAGGAGTCATTCTATACTCAATACAGGGAGTGCAGAATTATTAGGCAAATTAGTATTTTGACGACATCATCCTCTTTATGTTGTCTTACTCCAAGCTGTATAGGCTCGAAAGCCTACTACCAATTAAGCATATTAGGTGATGTGCATCTCTGTAATGAGAAGGGGTGTGGTCTAATGACATCAACACCCTATATCAGGTGTGCATAATTATTAGGCAACTTCCTTTCCTTTGGCAAAATGGGTCAAAAGAAGGACTTGGCAGGCTCAGAAAAGTCAAAAATAGTGAGATATCTTGCAGAGGGATGCAGCACTCTTAAAATTGCAAAGCTTCTGAAGCGTGATCATCGAACAATCAAGCGTTTCATTCAAAATAGTCAACAGGGTCGCAAGAAGCGTGTGGAAAAACCAAGGCGCAAAATAACTGCCCATGAACTGAGAAAAGTCAAGCGTGCAGCTGCCAAGATGCCACTTGCCACCAGTTTGGCCATATTTCAGAGCTGCAACATCACTGGAGTGCCCAAAAGCACAAGGTGTGCAATACTCAGAGACATGGCCAGGGTAAGAAAGGCTGAAAGACGACCACCACTGAACAAGACACACAAGCTGAAACGTCAAGACTGGGCCAAGAAATATCTCAAGACTGATTTTTCTAAGGTTTTATGGACTGATGAAATGAGAGTGAGTCTTGATGGGCCCGATGGATGGGCCCGTGGCTGGATTGGTAAAGGGCAGAGAGCTCCAGTCCGACTCAGACGCCAGCAAGGTGGAGGTGGAGTACTGGTTTGGGCTGGTATCATCAAAGATGAGCTTGTGGGGCCTTTTCGGGTTGAGGATGGAGTCAAGCTCAACTCCCAATCCTACTGCCAGTTTCTGGAAGACACCTTCTTCAAGCAGTGGTACAGGAAGAAGTCTGCATCCTTCAAGAAAAACATGATTTTCATGCAGGACAATGCTCCATCACACGCGTCCAAGTACTCCACAGCGTGGCTGGCAAGAAAGGGTATAAAAGAAGAAAATCTAATGACATGGCCTCCTTGTTCACCTGATCTGAACCCCATTGAGAACCTGTGGTCCATCATCAAATGTGAGATTTACAAGGAGGGAAAACAGTACACCTCTCTGAACAGTGTCTGGGAGGCTGTGGTTGTTGCTGCACGCAATGTTGATGGTGAACAGATCAAAACACTGACAGAATCCATGGATGGCAGGCTTTTGAGTGTCCTTGCAAAGAAAGGTGGCTATATTGGTCACTGATTTGTTTTTGTTTTGTTTTTGAATGTCAGAAATGTATATTTGTGAATGTTGAGATGTTATATTGGTTTCACTGGTAAAAATAAATAATTGAAATGGGTATATATTTGTTTTTTGTTAAGTTGCCTAATAATTATGCACAGTAATAGTCACCTGCACACACAGATATCCCCCTAAAATAGCTATAACTAAAAACAAACTAAAAACTACTTCCAAAACTATTCAGCTTTGATATTAATGAGTTTTTTGGGTTCATTGAGAACATGGTTGTTGTTCAATAATAAAATTAATCCTCAAAAATACAACTTGCCTAATAATTCTGCACTCCCTGTATTAATGAGGTTTTAACAAATTAAGGTAAATCAAACTTACAGACAACACATGCAAGACTCCAGTAGCCCTATGCACAAGTGTTATGTCTGATGTCACTCCATAAACACAGTTTCACAGGAGACTTCTTCAAATTTACATTCTAATCTATGGTGCAGTCTACACTCTGCTCTCTGAAAGGATTCCACAACAAAGCAATATCTACTCTGGTGGATAGATCACCAGTCCATTTCTCTTGGGACTTCCTTTTTCTATTTAACTTGGACACTAATCATGACAGGTTTTTTCTCTCTGGCAGGGGTGCAGTATGGAGTTTCAGAAGAGCATAAGGAGCTTGGTCTCCTCTGGTGATGTGTTTTACATTAAATATCTTGTGCCAGTTTCAAAGCTCTTCAGAGCTAGCCTCTTCTGAAAGAAGAGATGTATCTGCTTATACAATCAGATGTATCTGATGTATCTGCTTATACAATCAGTAAATGTCTCAGCAGTAACCTGTATCAATTGTCAAGTGGGAATTTGCAGTTTTCTAGTGATGAGGAGGTTTTCTTAAATTTTAACTTGTGCAGAGATCAATCTCTGTACATTTCTACATTTTATATTCTTAGGGGCCGAATTATCAAGTTTCGAATGGAGCTTGATGCCCCTGTTATGAAGCAGCGGTCTAATGACCGCTGCTCCATAACTTTTCCGCCTGCTCTGAGGCTACGGGCATCAATCCACCCGATCCTAAACGATCGGGCTGATTGACACCCCCTGCTAGTGGCCGATAGGCCGCAAATCTGCAGGTGGCGGCATTGCACAAGCAGTTCACAAGAACTGCTTGTGGAATGATAAATGCTGACACCGTATGCTGTCGGCATATATCGATGTGAGGCGGACCTGATACGCTACTCTGCTTTGTCCTTTCCTACCTTTCTACTTTTTCTTTACATAAAACTTGCATACCATAGAGGTGGAGGGGATATAGTACTCTTGGAGTTTTGGGAATCTTTGCCTCCTCCTAGTGGCCAGAAGTTGAGTCCCAGGAGTAATAGCTTGTGGACTCTCACCACCATTCATTTTGAATTTGATTTTCTTTTGAGAGGAAAACATTTTCACGTGTCATAAAACCTCCGATTTTGTCATTTTTCAGACAGAACATATAATTTTAAAAAAATATTCCAATTTACTTCTATTATCAGTTTTGTTCTCATGGTATTCTTTGTTAAAGAGAATACCTAGGTAGGTTGTGTGCATGTGCTTGGAGCACTACATTGCAGGACACACTACTGCCACCTAGAGCTCTTGCAAATGTATTACAGTGTTAAAAAAATTCTTGCAAAAGTACTGTTATATAGTGCTCCAGACACATAAATGCTTGTTGACTTACCTACCTACTTTTAACAAAGGATACCAAAGAATAAAGTAAATTTGATCATAAAAGTAAATTGAAAACTAGTGATATCGCGAACATAAAAATTTGGGTTTGCGAACGGTGAACGCAAACATCCACAACTGTTCACGAACGGGCGAACCGGGCTAACCGGGTGAACTGCCATAGACTTCAATAGGCAGGCGAATTTTAAAACCCACAGGGACTCTTTCTGGCCACAATAGTGATGGAAAAGTTGTTTCAAGGGGACTAACACCTGGACTGTGGCATGCCGGAGGGGGATCAATGGCAAAACACCCATGGAAAATTACATAGTTGATGCAGAGTCTGGTTTTAATCCATAAAGGGCATAAATCACCTAACATTCCTAAATTGTTTGGAATAACGTGCTTTAAAACATCAGGTATGATGTTGTATCGATCAGGTAGTGTAAGAGTTACGCCCGCTTCACAGTGACAGACCAAACTCCCCGTTTAAAGGGACAGTCTACACCAGAATTTTTATTGTTTTAAAAGATAGATAATCCTTTTATTACCCATTTCCCAGTTTTGCATAACTAACACATTTATAATAATATACTTTTAACCTCTGTGATTATCTTGTATCTAAGCCTCTGCAAACTGCCCCTTTTTTCAGTTCTTTTGACAGACTTGCAGTCTAGCCAATCAGTGCCTGCTCCCAGATAACGTCTCGTGCACGAGCACAGTGTTATCTATATGAAATACGTGAACTAACACCCTCTAGTGGTGAAAAACTGTTAAAATGCAATCTGAAAGAGGTGGGCTTCAAGGTCTAAGAAATTAGCATATGAACCTCCTAGGTTAAGCTTTCAACTAAGAATATCAAGAGAACAAAGCAAAATTGGTGATAAAAGTAAGGGGTGACACTGTGCCCTGGCAGGCAGGCAGGCACTGAAACGCACACGTGTGAAGGAAACTGACTGCTATTATTTAACACAGTCAAAAAAGTGTTGTTTTTTTTTAAATCTACACTACTGTTACACCAGATGTGTGTTGCACTGGGGTGACACTGTGCCCTGGCAGGCCCTGAAACGCACACGTGTGAAGGTAACTGACTGCTATTATTTCACAGTGAAAAAAGTGTTGTTTTTTTAAAATCTACACTACTGTTACACCAGATATGAGTTGCACTGGGGTGACACTGTGCCCTGGCAGGCAGGCACTTAAACGCACACGTGTGAAGGAAACTGACTACTATTATTTAACACAGTAAAAAAAGTGTTGTTTTTTTTTAAATCTACACTACTGTTACACCAGATATGAGTGGTGGCGATGGGCAAGTGGGCACAGTATACGCTGTGATCCTGACACACACGCTGGCAGGCAGGCAACTGCAATTAGATTACACAGGAAAAAAAAAAAAAAGCAGACTGATGTTCTAGCCCTAAAAAGGGCTTTTTGGGGTGCTGTCCTTACAGCAGAGATCAGATGAGTCCTCCAGGACTGTAGTGGACACTGAATACACTAGCCTAGCTATCGATTTCCCTATTAAATCAGCAGCAGCTACACTGTCCCTCCTCTCTCTAAGAATGCAGCTTCCAAATGAATCTAAAATGGATGCTGTCCAGGAGGTAGCAGGGTCTGGGAGGGAGGGTCTGCTGCTGATTGCCTGGAATGTGTCTGCTGACTGTGAGGTACAGGGTCAAAGTATTACTCAATGATGACGAATAGGGGGCGGATCGAACATGTGCGCGCGGCGAACGCGAACAAGCTATGTTCGCCGGAAACTATTCGCCGACGAACTATTCGCGACATCACTATTGAAAACCTTTTATTTAAATTGTCTTAAAATCATGAAAGAAAATGTGGTGGTTTATATCCCTTTATGGCATGATATAATGCCTTAACATTAATGGCCATGGGTATAGCATATATGCTATAGTAAATATGGTTTGGGTAATAATATGTTTATATATCATTAAATTTTCCTTCAATAAAACACTACACAGGATATATATTTACAGACAACATCCACATCTGTAAACTGTAATTTGCAAAGTCAGAAATGAGAGCAAACATTTATTGCCAACACTGGGCTATATTACTGGAAAGTTACCAATAGAACAGGTTGCGTTATCCTTAGATCAACCCTGCTCTAAGAATAGCTCCCAATCTGGTATCACACGTGGATGATGAAAAAAGGTTTACTGAAGAATCTTAATGGGGTTGACATTTATTTATCTCCTGCACTAAAATTTGAATGCATAGTACAGGGTGCACTTTTATTGCTCATATAAGTAGTGAGTTAAGTGTTGCACTCAAGAGCAATAAACATAGAGCTGGAAAATGTAGCGCTTATAGAAACTTGAAGTGTTAACTGTTAAATATATGTATAAAATAAAGTATTTCACTCATATTTATACATATTAAATGTAAAACCAAGGGTTCTTATTGAAATAAATGTTTTAAAAGTGATTTAAAGGGATATGGTCTATGATCTGGTGATAGATTAGGAAGAGCTCAAATGTATATTTCCATGTGTTCTTGTATGTGTATATGTACATATGTGTATTTGCATGTATGTATTTGTGTGTATATTAGACTTGTGCAGCACTGAATAATTTGTTTCAGATGAATCATTCAGAATGAATATTCTTAAAAATTAGTTTTTCAGAATACTAGTGTGCTGCACTATTCAGTGTTTGATGCGTTTAAAATTAACCGGATATTGAATGTTTGTTAACATTTACTGTACATGCATATATTAGTGCCCAAGTAAAGTCTAGGGTGCGCTAATATTGGGATGTCAGATAGCAAGGGTGTGCTAAATCCCATACATAATAAACTTCTATGGGGGCAGGTTGAAAATGTCATGTCGGCTTTAAATTGAGCACTAAACTGAAGGTCAAATAATGGAGTTCTTCACTTACTCAAACTATAATTATCTTTTAAAATAAGTTTAAAACTGCACACATTTACACATATATACACACTAGGGATTATTATTAATATAATTTATTTGTATAGCGCCACCAAATTCCGTAGCGCTGGGTACAATGATAGGGGTATACAATGATAACATTTTTGATAAAAATACAAAACATAAAACTAAACAAATCTGGTACAGGAGGAAGAGGGCCCTGCTCCGGAGAGCTCACAGTCTACAGGTTTAGGGTGCAGAGACATAAGGTTGGTGTAGCTTGTTACATCAGTTGTAGTTGCAGTAGTGAGTCAGGCAATTCATGTATTAGTTTGGTTCGGATGAGGGATGGAAGAGATATGGTACACCTCTCTGAATAGGTGGATTTTTAAGGAGCGTCTGAAGCTATACAAGGTTGGAGACAGTCTTATGGAGCGGGGTAGAGAGTTCCAGAGGACAGGAGCAGCACGTGCAAAGTCTTGGAGGTGGGAGTGGGACGTAGAGATAACAGGAGTGGAGAGACAAGGTCAGAGGTTGATCGAAGAGGACGGGATGGGGAATATTTCACAATAAGAGAGGAAATATAGTTGGGAGACTGTTTAGTGCTTTGTAAGTTAGAGTTAATACTTTAAACTGTATTCTGGAGTGTATGGGGAGCCAGTGTAGAGACTGGCAGAGCGGAGTCGCTGATGTAGATCGGCGACTTAGGTGGATGAGTTTAGCTGAAGCATGCATAATAGATTGGAGGGAGGAGAGGCGGTTTTTTGGAAGGCCATTTAGGAGTAGGTTGCAGTAATCAATGCGTGACAAAATGAGTGAATGAATAAGTATTTTTGTCGTTTTTTGAGTAAGGAAGGGACTCATTCTGGAAATGTTGTGTAGGTGTCAACGGCAGGATTTGGTAAGCACTTGTATATGTGGGTTGAATATGAGCTTTGAGTGTAGTGTGACCCCAAGATTGCATTTGTTTCATTATGAATGTCAATTCATAATGAAAATGTGTATATTCTAACTTAAAGAATAACAAATACAATTCATGAATATATTATTTATTCTTAACATTAGGTGTATTACTTATCTGTAGCTCACTGGGGAACCGTACTAATCCTCTTCTTCTTTATAGACTACAGGGCCTCACTAATACTCTTATTAGCGCGACTCCCCAGTGTGCTGCAGGTACATTAGCACGGAGTAGACATGTGCTATTCGTTTCGACCGAATTTCGTTTTCGGACGAATTTTGGCTGCAACCATGACCAGGCTGAGAAGGATGCTGAGAAGTGATTAAACTGTCATAGAGAATGGGAAGCATGCACATACATTAATGGTTCTCAAGAACACTCTTGAGTGAGAGAGAGAGAGAGAGAGAGAGAGAGAGAGAGAGAGAGAGAGAGAGAGAGAGAGAGAGAGAGAGAGAGAATATAACACAACAGGGAAGCATGAAAATAAAAAACAAGCAACCTCTCATATTCCTGAGAACAATTATAGTGCAATTAACATGTCACTAGGAATATCACTAAATAAGATAATAGAATATACTCTTCACTCAGTACATATGCATCAAGCTATTGATAACAGGGATATGTATATTCTAAGTGTCACTTGCTAAAGTACCCCTCCACTTAATACAGTAGGCCAGGCCACTCTTGGACTTCAGTAGTAACAAAGACATAAGAGAAGGGAACAAAGTACAAATTTAAAAAAAAAATAAAGACACTATTATTACACTATATATGTGACAATATTGATCTTTAACAATGTATGGGTATAACATACTGAATGACATATAAGAAGACCCCTCATGGACCTCCAAACTCCCTTGGCTAATAATATGAAAAGTCACTTGTATGAAGTTTGCAGATGATTTGTTGCAGGAGAGCCAAGCATCTGCTAATATAGAGTTACAAAATTGGATAAGAGTACAGTTGGGCAACCAAAATAATAAATATCTGGTCACTGATACCAATATATGTTGCATAAATATTGTGCACAGCTAATATGCAGTGAGAGCAAAAGTAAAAGCCGTCTAGTCCTTCAGCAGACTTATGGATAAGAATATAAAACTCTTGAGGCTAGATAACGTGTTTTGCGCTATGAGTGAAAAAGCTTCATAACGATGCTTTTTCACTACCGCTGGTATTACAAGTCTTGCAGGTATATCTGTAGCGCACACTTGTTTGGCCGTAACGCAACATAACTACCGCAGCTTTCAAAAAATCCTTTTTAAATGGGACTTCCACAGCGCCGGTATTAAAAGTTTGCCTGTCCGGCCAAAAAGTGAGCAGTACAGCCTATACCGTCAAGATCCATACCATAAACTGAAAGTCAGTAGTTATGGGTTTTATGCTACAAAGTTGTAACATAAAACTCATAACTAAAGTGCTAAAAAGTACACTAACACCTATAAACTACCTATTAACCCCCGAACCGAGACCCGCCCGCGTCGCAAACACTAAAATAAAATGATTAACCCCTAATCTGCCACTCCGGACATCGCCGCCACTATAATAAACATATTAACCCCTAAACCACCACACTCCCGCATCACAAACACTAGTTAAATATTATTAACCCCTAATCTGCTGTACCTAACATCGCCGCAACCTACATTACTGTTATTAATCCCTAATCTGCTGCCCCCAAAATCAACGCCACTATACTAAAGTTATAAACCCCTAAACCTAACCCTAAGTGTAACCCTAACACCCCCTAACTTTAATGTAATTAAAATAAATCTAAAAAAAAATTACTATCATTAACTAAATAATTTCTATTTAAAACTAAATACGTATCTGTAAAATAAACCCTAAGCTAGCTACAATATAACTAATAGTTACATTGTAGCTATTTTACGGCCAGATTACGAGTTTGCGTTAGAGGCTATACAGTGCTAACGAATAGTTTTTACTCATCGCTCACATGCAGCGCTGGTATTACGGGTTTTTACAAACCCGGCGTTAAAAGGCAAGAAGTGAGCGTTGAGCAAAATTGTGCTCCTTACCGCACTCCAATACCAGCGCTGCTTAAGTCAGTGGTGAGCTGGTCGTACGTACTCGTGCACGATTTTCCCTTTGGAATCAAGGGGGAGAGCTGGCTGAGAAAAAGTCTAACACATGCAAAAAAGCAGCGTAAAACTCAATAACGTAGCCCCATTGATTCCTATGGGGAAATAAAATGTATGTTTACACCCATGACCTAACACCCTAACATGAACCACGAGTCTAAACACCCCTAAATTTACACTTATTAACCCCTAATCTGCCGCCCCCGACATAGCTGACATCTACATTATACTTATAACCCCTAATCTGTTGCTCCGGACACTGCCGCCACCTACATTATATGTATTCACAGAAGGAGGCAGCACCTTGCAATATAAAAATATCTTTATTTCCACATACTGGAACAAAACAGTGACATTTCGGGTATGGAACCCTTAATCATACCATTATATGTATTAACACCTAATCTGCTGCCCCCAACATCGCCGACTCCTACATTATATTTATTAACCCCTAATCTGCCACCCCCAATGTCGCCGCAACCTACCTACACTTATTAACCCCTAATCTGCCGCCCCCAACATCGCCGCCACTATAATAAACATATTAACCCCTAAACCGCCGCACTCCCGCCTCGCAAAAATTTGTTAAATGTTATTAACCCCTAATCTGCCGCCCCTAACATTGCCGCCACCTATCTACATTTATTAACCCCTAATCTGCGTCGCCGCCACTATACTAAATGTATTAACCCCTAAGCCTAAGTCTAAACCTAACCCTAACACCCCCTAACTTAAATATAATTACAATAAATCTAAATAAAAATTAATATTATTACCTAAATAATTCCTATTTAAAACTAAATACTTACCTATAAAATAAACCCTAAGCTAGCTACAATATATCTAATAGTTACATTGTAGCTATCTTAGGGTTTATTTTTATTTTACAGGCAAGTTTGTATTTATTTTAACTAGGTAGAATAGTTATTAAATAGTTATTAACTATTTAATAACTACCTAGCTAAAATAAATACAAAAGTACCTGTAAAATAAAACCTAACCTAAGTTACAATAACACCTAACACTACACTATAATTAAATACATTTACTAAATTAAAAACAATTAAATAAATTAAATTAAATTAGCTAAAGTACAAAAACAAACAAACACTAAATTACAGAAAATAATAAACAAATTAGAAGATATTTAAACTAGTTACATCTAATCATCTAATAGCCCTATCAAAATAAAAAAGCCCCCCCAAAATAAAAAAAACCCTAGCCTAAACTAAGCTATCAATAGCCCTTAAAAGGGCCTTTGCGGGGCATTGCCCCAAAATAATCAGCTCTTTTACCTGTAAAAAAAAATTAAAAAACACCCCCCAACAGTAAAACCCACCACCTAACTAAAAAAAACTAAGCTCCCCATTGCCCTGAAAAGTGCATTTGGATGGGCTTTGCCCTTAAAAGGGCAGTTAGTTCTTTTGCGGCCCAAACCCCTAATCTAAAAATAAAACCCACCCAATACAACCTTAAAAACCTAACACTAACCCCCTGAAGATCGACTTACAGTTCTGAAGACCGGACATCCATACTCAAGGAAGCGGTAGAAGTCTTCATCCAACCGGACCGAAGTCCTCAACGTAGCCGGGAAAAGTCTTCATCCAAGCCGGGTGAAGTGGTCCTCCAGACGGGCAGAAGTCTTCATCCAGACGACATCTTCTATCTTCATCCATCCGACGCGGAGCGGCTCCATCTTCAAGACATCCGACGCAGAGCATCCTCTTCTTCCAACGACTACCCGATGAATGAAGGTTCCTTTAAGTGACGTCATCCAAGATGGCGTCCCTTAGATTTCGATTGGCTGATAGAATTCTATCAGCCAATAGGAATTAAGGTAGAAAAAATCCTATTGGCTGAGGCAATCAGCCAATATGATTGAAGTTCAATCCTTTTGGCTGATCCAATCAGCCAGTAGGATTGAGCTCACATTCTATTGGCTGTTCCAATCAGCCAATAGAACGCAAACTCAATCCTATTGGCTGATTGTATCAGCCAATAGGATTTTTTCTATATTAATTCCGATTGGCTGATAGAATTCTATCAGCCAATCGGAATCTAAGGGACTACATCTTGGATGACATCACTTAAAGGAACCTTCAATCGTTGGGTAGTCGTTGGAAGAAGATGATGCTCCTCGTCTGATGTCTTGAAGATGGAGCCGCTCCACGTCGGATGGATGAAGATAGAAGATGCCGTCTGGATGAAGACTTCTGCCTGTCTGGAGGACCTCTTCGCCCGGCTTGGATAAAGACTTCTCCCGGCTTCGTTGAGGACTTAGGCCCGTTTGGATGAAGACTTCTGCCACTTCCTTGAGGATGGATGTCCGGTCTTCAGAACTGTAAGTCGATCTTCAGGGGGTTAGTGTTAGGTTTTTTTAAGGGTGTATTGGGTGGGGGTTTTTTTTTAGATTAGGGGTTTGGGCCGCAAAAGAGCTGACTGCCATTTTAAGGGCAATACTTAATTTATTTAATTGTAGTGTAGTGTTAGGTGTTAGTGTAACTTAGGTTAGGTTTTATTTTACAGGTACTTTTGTATTTATTTTAGCTAGGTAGTTATTAAATAGTTAACTATCTTCTATCTTCATCCATCCAGCGCAGAGCGGCTCCATCTTCAATACATCCGGCGCTGAGCCTCCTCTTGTCTTGACAACTGTTCCAATCAGCCAATGGAATGCGAGTTCAATCCTATTGGCTGATCCAAGCTCATTGCTATTGGCTGATTGGATCAGCCAATAGGATTGAAGCGCAATCCTATTGGCTGATTGCATCAGCCAATAGGATTTTTTCACCTTTAATTCCGATTGGCTGATTGAATTCTATCAGCCTATCAGAAATCAAGGGACGCCATCTTGGATGACATCCCTTAAAGGAACCTTCATTCTTCGTTAGCCGTCAAGAGAAGAGGATGCTCCACGCCGGATGTCTTGAAGATGAAGCCGCTCCGCGCCGGATGGATGAAGATAGAAGATGCCGTCTGGATGAAGACTTCTGCCAGCTTGGATGAAGACATCGGCCCACTTGGATGAAGACTTCTGCCGGGTTCGCTGAGGACTTCTGCCACTTCATTGAGGATGGATGTCTGGTCTTCAAAAACTGTAAGTGGATCTTCAGGGGTTAGTTTTAGGTTTTTTTAAGGGTTTATTGGGTGGGTTTTAATTTTAGATTAGGAGTTTGGGCTGAAAAAGAGATAAATGCCCTTTTAAGGGCAATGCCCATCCAAATGCCCTTTTCAGGGCAATGGGGAGCTTAGGTTTTTTTAGATAGGTTTTTATTTGGGGGGTTGGTTGTGTGGGTGGTGTGTTTTACTGTTGGGGGAGTTGTTTGTATTTTTATTTACTTATTATTTATTTTAGCCCTTTTAAGGGCTATTGGCAGTTAAGTTTAGGCTAGGGTTTTTTTTTTGGGGGGGGGGGGGTTTCATAGGGCTATTATATTAGGTGTAATTAGTTTAAATATTTGATAATTTCTTTTTTGTAATTTAGTTAATTGTATTTAATTAATGTAATTTATTTAATTGTAGTGTAAGGTTTGGTGTTAGTGTAAGACAGGTTAGGTTTTATTTTGCAGGTAGTTTGAATTTAATTTAACTAGGTAGCTAGTAAATAGTTAATAACTATTTACAAACTAGTCTACCTAGGTAACATAAATACAAACGGTACCTGGTGAAATTAAAATAAAACCTAAGATAGATACAATGTAATTATTAGTTATATTGTAGCTAGCTTAGATTTTATTTCACAGGGTAACTATTTAGTTTTAATAGGAATTATATAGTTAATGATAGTAATTTTTATTTAGATTTATTTTAATTACATTAAAGTTAGGGGTGTTAGGGTTAGACTTAGGGTTAGGTTTAGGGGTTTATAACTTTAGTATAGTGGGCGGCGACGTTGGGGGGCGGCAGATTAGGGGTTAATAATTATAATGTATGTGGCGGCGATGTCGGAGTTGGCAGATTAGTGGTTAATAAGTGTTATGTAGGTGGTCAGCGATGTCGGGTGCGGCAGATTATAGGTGTTTATAGGGGTTTAAGTTAGGGTGTTAGGTGTAATCATAAATTTTGATTCCCCATAGGAATCAATGGGGCTGCGTTAAGGAGCTTTACGCTCCTTTTATTGCAGGTGTTAGACTTTTTTTTTAGACGGCTCCATAGGTTCCCCCCCCCCCCCCATTGATGTATATGGGGAAATCGTGCACGAGCACGTAAAACCAGCTCAAAGCAACGCTGGTATTGGAGTGTGGTATGGAGCTCAATTTGCTCAACGCTGACATATTACCTGCTAATGCCGGGTTTTAGCAAACCTGTAATAGCAACGCTATATGAGGTGAGCGTGTGACAATAACTTAAGTTAGCACCGAGCCGCTCAGAACGCAAAACTCGTAATCTAGCCATTGGTTAATGTCGACCAAAAAAATGCTAAGTCATCACTGCCTAAATCATAAGACGTAAAGTATTGAGTAATATGAATATTTGCCATATTAAGGATGTTTTGAATAAGGGGCAATGTTCCTTTGTCCAGACATCAGACCAAATGGTATCATTAGATGCACTAAGAGCATAAGTCCCAATGTTATGTGTACAAAAGAAAGCATTAAGGTAGCATTGCAAAATCATGATAAGTCCAGTAGAGCAAATGTTTAATATGGTGAGTCTCATTGACAGTGATGTACTCAGCATAAAGGCAAATCAATATTTTCAGAGAATTATGTGTAATAGGACTCATATAATATAATACTAAAGCCTAGTAACCATATAAAGAGTTCTCTATAAGCTCTCTTATCTAACTCCTGTGCTGTGCCTCCATATCACCACCAAGACAGAGTCCACTTTAAATGTCCAAGCAGTAAACACATCCGAGGAACATACCCGTTCACTTCAGCAAACTACATCCCTGTAAATTTAAGATAGAAAACAAATCTTGTTTCACATAAGCTATTGAATGATATAGAGTGTGCTTCTTCCTCATGCATCTTAAATTCACACTCATCTGACTAAGGTTCCAAAGTCATGATCCTCTGAAAAACAGAAAGAACCCCTTCATGCCCCTCCTCCTTTCCTGGAGGGGCTACTGGCATCAGAATGTCCTGGGGAGTCCTCCTTCCATTCTAACAATGCCTCATCATAATCCTTCAACAACGTTGGTGAACAAAGATCCTCAGGGCACCAACTTTACACTCCTCTATAATACAGGTACCACCAAAACATCTGGACAAGTAGAGACAGCAATGTCTGGAAGATGGGTAACTGCACCAGAACACTTCAGATCTTTTAAAATTGATAACAATAAGATAAGGTAATTATAAAGCCACTAATGGGAATAATAAAATAAGTTATGCACTAGAACAATTAATAACTTGCCACTAAAAAACCTTGTTTAAATATTGGAATGTTCGTGCCACCTTCAATATGTAGGTCACACCTCTAGGAAACTCTCTAAGCGACTACAAGAACATGTTGGTAACATTAAGAGAGGGTATGACTTGCATACAGTATCAGAACATTTTAAAAGAGTATATAACAAAGATCCGGGATATAATAATTAGGCATAAAAAAACTAGAGCCACATTGAAGAGGCAGAGAATAAGCCAATGCATTAGGGAAAGATGAGATGGATTTTCAATCTTAATACTTTTATACCAAGTGGGCTAAATAAAGATTTTGAGCTGCCCACTTTTTATAAAAGAAATAGGGGCATGATTTCTAACACATTGGCGGTGTCTTATCTCTATTTAAGGGTTAATAAATGTAATATAGTATAATATATTTTGATATAAAAGGATTTTTTATGGTAAACACATGTAGACTTTATTACATTATCTTTGCCCCTAATAGCTCAATAATTTCTGTTATAATTTCTGTCATAATTCTTGTTACAATAATTTGTTATAATTATTTAAATAACTATTAGTAGGTTTTCACCTCAAATCCTGTTAGAGAATTATGTTATCATATATTCATATTATTCTTATATTGATTTTCATGGTGTAGTGGTATAACACTCACGTTATAGGAAAATTTTAATTCCACGTACAGCGGTTAGCTTCCCAGAAGGACTGATCATTTTTATTCCCACATATCTCCCTTATATAGATTTTTGGTACCTAGATATGGTGTAGTGGTATAATACTCACCTCATAGAAATATTTTAATTCTGCGCACAGCGTTTTTTTTGTAATGGTAGTTTTTTTTTATTTTTTGTAATGTTAGGTTTTAGTGTAACTCAGGTTAGGTTTTATTTTACAGGTAAGTTTGTATTTATTTTAGCTAGGAAGTTAGTAAATCAGCCAATCAGATTGAGCTCGCATTCTATTGGCTGATCGGAACAGCCAATAGAATGCGAGGTCAATCTAATTGGCTGATTGGATCAGCCAATCGGATTGAACTTGAATCTGATTCGCTGATTGAATCAGCCAATCAGATTTTTCCTACCTTAATTCCGATTGGCTGATAGAATCCTATCAGCCAATCGGAATTCAAGGGACGCCATCTTGGATTACGTCACTTAAAGGTAACGTCATTTAGTCGTCGGATCAAGAAAGAAGAGGATGCTCCGCGTCGGATGTCTTCAGGATGCTACCGCTCCGCTCCAGATGGATGAAGATAGAAGATGCCGCCTGGATGAAGACTTCTGATGGATGGAAGACCTCTTCTTGCCCCGCTTGGATGAAGACTTCTGCCGGTCTGGATGTCCTCTTCTGCCCCATCGGATGAAGACTTCGGCCCGGCTGGGTAAACATGACTCAAGGTAGGGAGATCTTCAGGGGGGTAGTGTTAGGTTTATTTAAGGGGGGTTTGGGTTAGAGTAGGAGTATGTGGGTGGCGGGTTGTAATGTGGGGGGGTATTGTGGTTTTTTTTACAGGCAAAAGAGCTGTTTTCTTTGGGACATGCCCTGCAAAAGGCCCTTCTAAGGGCTGGCAAGGTAATAGAGCTGTTAACTTTTGTAATTTAGTATAGGGTAGGGCATTTTTTTTATTTTGGGGGGGCTTTGTTATTTATTAGGGGGCTTAGATTAGGTGTAATTAGTTTAAATTCTTGTAATATTTTTTTATTTTTGTAAATTAGTGGGGGGGGGGTGTTTACTTTAGTTTAGTTTATTTAATTGTATTTAATTGTAGGTACTTGTAGTTAATTTAATTTAATTTATTTATGATAGTGTAGTGTTAGGTTTAATTGTAACTTAGGTTAGGATTTATTTACAGGTTAATTTTCTAATTATTTTACTAGGTACTATTAAACAGTAAATAACTATTTAATAGCTATTTTTACCTAGTTAAAATAAATACAAAGTTGCCTGTAAAATAATATAAATCCTAAAATAGCTACAATGTAACTATGGTTATATTGTAGCTATATTAGGGTTTATTTTACAGGTAAGTATTTAGTTTTTTAAATAGGATTCATTTATTTAATTAATTTTAATGATAGTGTAGTGTTAGGTGTAATTGTAACTTTGGTTTAGGGATTTATTTACAGGTAAATTTGTATTTATTTTAGCTAGGTAGTTATTAAATAGTTATTAACTATTTAATAACTATTGTACCTAGTTAAAATAAATACAAAGTTGTCTGTAAAATAAATATAAATCCTAAAATAGCTACAATGTAACTATTAGTTATATTGTAGCTATATTATATAGCTAGTAGGGGGCTTAGATTAGGTGTAATTAGTTTAAAATTCTTGTAATATTTTTTTATTTTTGGTAATTTAGTGTTTGTTTGTTTTTGGTACTTTTCTGATGGATGGAAGACCTCTTCTTACCCCGCTTGGATGAAGACTTCTGCCGGGTCTGGATGTCCTCTTCTGCACATCGATGAAGACTTCGGCCCTGATGGGTGAACACGACTCAAGGGTAGGGAGATCTTCACTGGCTTAGTGTTAGATTTATTTAAGGGGGGTTTGGGTTAGAGTAGGGGTATGTGGGTGGTGGGTTGTAATGGTTGGGGGGGTGGTATGGTGTTTTTTTTTTTACAGGCAAAAGCGCTGTTTTCTTAGGGGCATGCCCCGCAAAAGGCCCTTTTAAGGGCTGAAAGGTATAGAGCTGTTAACGTTTGTATTTTAGTATAGGGTAGGGCTTTTTTTTTATTTTGGGGGGGCTTTGTTATTTTATTAGGGGGCTTAGATTAGGTGGTAATTAGTTTAAAAATTCTTGTAATTTTTTTTTATTTTTTGTAATTTAGTGGGTTTTTTGTACTTAGTTTAGTTTATTTAATTGTATTTAATGTAGGTACTTGTAGTTAATTTATTTAATTTATTTAATGATAGTGTAGTGTTTAATTGTAACTTAGTTTAGGAATTTATTTTACAGGTAATTTTGTAATTATTTTAACTAGGTAGCTATTAAATAGTCAATAACTATTTAATAGCTATGTGTACCTAGTTAAAATAAATACAAAGTTGCCTGTAAAATAATAAAATCCTAAGATAGCTACAATGTAACTATTTGTTATATTGTAGCTATATTAGGGTTATTTTACAGGTAAGTATTTAGTTTTAAATAGGATTAATTTATTTAATTAATTTAATGATAGTGTAGTGTTAGGTGTAATTGTAACTTAGGTTTGGATTTATTATTACAGGTAAATTTGTATTTATTTTAGCTAGGGTAGTTATTAAATAGTTATTACCTATTTAATACTATTATACCTAGGTTAAAATAAATACAAAATTGCCTGTAAAATAAATATAAATCCTAAATAGCTACTATGTAACTATTAGTTATATTGTAGCTATATTAGGGTTATTTTACAGGTAAGTAATTTAGTTTTAAATAGGATTAATTTATTTAATTAATTTAATGATAGTGTAGTGTTAGGTGTAATTGTAATTTAGGTTAGGATTTATTTTACAGGTAAATTTGTATTTATTTTAGCTAGGTAGTTATTAAATAGTTATTAACTATTTAATAGGCTATTGTACCTAGTTAAAATAAATACAAAGTTGCCTGTAAAATAAATATAAATCCTAAATAGCTACAATGTAAACTATTAGTTAATTGTAGCTATATTGGGTTTATTTTACAGGTAAGTATTTAGTTTTTAAATAGGATTAATTTATTTAATTATAGTAAATTTATTTCATTTTATTTAAATTATATTTAAAGTTAGTGGGGTGTTAGGGTTAGGGTTAGACTTAGGTTTAGGTGTTAATACTTTATTATAGTAGCGGCGACATTGGGCGGCGGGAGATTAGGGGTTAATAATTGTAGGTAGGTGGCGGCGATGTTAGGGAGGGCAGATTAGGGGTTAATAAAATTTATTATAATGTTTGCGAGGCGGGAGTGCAGCGGTTTAGAGGTTAATACATTTATTATATGTGGCGGCGATGTCTGTTCGGGTAGATTAGGGGTTAATACTTGTAGTTAGGTTGCGGCGACGTTGAGGGGGGCAGATTAGGGGGTTAATAACTATAATGTAGGGGTCAGCGATGTTAGGGACAGCAGATTAGGGGTTAATAGCTATAATGTAGGTGGCGGCGATGTCCAGTCGGCAGATTAGGGGTTAATACTTGTAGTTAGATTGCGGTGACGTTGGGGGGCAGATTAGGGGTTAATAACTATAATGTAGGGGTCGGCGATGTTAGGGACATTAGATTAGGGGTTAATAGCTATAATGTAGGTGGCGGCGATGTCCGGTCGGCAGATTAGGGGTTAATACTTGTAGTTAGATTGCGGCGACGTTGGGGGGGCAGATATGGGTTAATAACTATAATGTAGGGGTCGGCGATGTAAGGGACAGCAGATTAGGGGTTAATAGCTATAATGTAGGTGGCGGCGATATCCGGTCGGCAGATTAGGGGGTTAATACTTGTAGTTAGATTGCGGCGACGTTGGGGGGGCAGATTAGGGGTTAATAACTATAATGTAGGGTTCGGCGATGTTAGGGACAGCAGATTAGGGGTTAATAGCTATAATGTAGGTGGCGGCGGTGATCCGGTTGGCAGATTAGGGTGTTAAATAATTTTATTATAGGGTTTGCGATGTGGGGGGGGCCTCGGGTTTAGTGGTTCATAGGTAGTTTATGGGTGTTAGTGTACTTTAGCACTGTAGTTAAGAGCTTTATATTCCGGTGTTAGCCCATAAAGCTCTTAACTACTGACTTTATTCGGTAGATTCGGATGGCCGTGTATTACACTAGTATTACACCTATTATACAGTACAAATAATACTAGTCTAATACACAGCATATCCCACCTAAAACATACCGAATTTCCGAATTTCGGAACCGAATCGAATCGAATAGAACCGAATTCAGCCGAATTTATTCGAATCCGAATTAATCCGAAACGAATTAATTAGAATCCGAATAAATCTGAAGCGAATTCATTCAAATTTTGCCAAATTCTAATCAATCCGAACCGAAATTCGAAAAGTCTGAATCGATCCGAACCGAAAACGAACCAAATTTTTTAGCCATGCACATATCTAGTTTAAACTGTATTTTCTTTTTCCCTATAGACATCAATGGGGCTTCGTTACGAGCTTTTGTTTCCGGGATTGCAGGTGTTAGACCTTTTTTTTTCCGACTCCACCCATTGATGTCTATGGGGAAAGCGTGCAACGAGCACGTCAAAACACTGCTTGTTTTTTTTTTTGCCCACACAAGCCGATTTTTTTAAACTTGTAATGGCATCGCTATAGGGGGTTAAATTTGCGTTCTTACTTTTGCCTATAGTGCTCAAAACTCGTAATCTAGGTGTTTGTTTGCAATGATGTACAAAAGGTCTGACCATTCATTTGTCCATCATCTCCTGTATAATCCTGCCATAGTATTACAAATTACTGATGTTAGGGACAGCCAATCATTCACTAAATGCTTGATTTCAGTCAAACAGAGTTGTATGTTCTTTTATCATTGAAATATAGGTTCTTTTAATTGTTCCAATTCTATAATGATATAATGATATAATGATTCTAAGATTGTTAATATTGTCTATATTAGCTGTTCCCTTTGAAAATAATGGTAACAAATGCAAATCCAATATTCATTTGAGCAAAATGCCTGCATGGATTAAATTAGCCAAACCGTACACTTGGAAAAAAAATCTGAAACAAATCAAAATTTTCACCTGTAGTAAGTAGAGATGTAGATGATCTTGTAGTAAGTAGAGATGTAGATGATCTTGTAGTAAGTAGAGATGTAGATGATCTTGTAGTAAGTAGAGATGTAGATGATCCTGTAGTAAGTAGAGATGTAGATGATCTTGTAGTAAGTAGAGATGTAGATGATCTTGTAGTAAGTAGAGATGTAGATGATCTTGTAGTAAGTAGAGATGTAGATGATCTTGTAGTAAGTAGAGATGTAGATGATCTTGTAGTAAGTAGAGATGTAGATGATCCTGTAGTAAGTAGAGATGTAGATGATCTTGTAGTAAGTAGAGATGTAGATGATCCTGTAGTAAGTAGAGATGTAGATGATCTTGTAGTAAGTAGAGATGTAGATGATCTTGTAGTAAGTAGAGAAGTAGATGATCTTGTAGTAAGTAGAGATGTAGATGATCCTGTAGTAAGTAGAAGATGTAGATGATCTTGTAGTAAGTAGAGATGTAGATGATCTTGTAGTAAGTAGAGATGTAGATGATCTTGTAGTAAGTAGAGATGTTCACAGGTGAAAAATTTGGTTCGGCCGAATCTTTCAGACCTAATATTATCTTTTAGCATTACATACTTATCTGTAGCATGCTGGAGAGCTGTGTTAATCCTAAACCTTCTTCCAGTGGCGTCACTAGGGTTGGTTTCACCCGGTGCGGTAAGTTATGGTGTCAGCCCCCCCCCAGAAAGCAGATACACACAAAAACACAGGCACACACACATACAAACGCTCAGACACACTTAAAAACATACTCAGATGCACACACAAACATTCGGAAACACACTCATACACACACAAAAACACACACACAAAAACACTGACACACACACACAAACTCAGACACGCACACACAAAAACTCAAACACACATACAAAATATGTAAACTGCACTGCATTAATTATAAAGCTCATGCCTAGAGCTGCTCCCTGGCTCAATGAAAGATAAACAGAGCACTCTAAATAAATTACTGAAGAAAAGGTTTAGGCGCGCAAACTATGAAAATTCTGCTCTCTGATTCTGTTCCAAGTCTGTCAGTGCACAGCCCCGGGCTGCGTGCCACGGTGCCTACCGCTTCTTATGGCCAATCACCTCTGTACTCACCCCCACACCCCCACCCGCCCTCCCCTCCTACCTCTTCAGTGTGCACTAAGTGTACCGTAACCGTACCGGTCTGGTGGGCATCATACGTGGCTCCTTCACTTTAGAGACAGACTCAGACAGTCATGGGGTCAGGTGCCAGGCATCCCCTCACGATTTCCCAGTTCCCGTTTAGAGAGACAGCACAGCAGTGAGTGACTCACTGCTCCACATGTCACTGAGCAGTGAGCACAGATAGGCAGGCAGGTTTAGGCTAGCAGCGCAACTTCGCAAGCCCCACGGCATGCCCCACAACATTCATAGTGAAATTGGACAGGGGAGGAGCAAAGTACAAACAAGCAAAAGCAGCCGGGAAAACTATTTGTTGAAATTGCAGCGCTGGCTCAAGGAGCAAAAGAATTGTGTGTCTACAACTTCCCCAGTCCCCAGTCCCAGTAATGTTCACAAATGGCAGCCCCTCTAATAAAAAATATATGCATCTCAACATTGTATTTCTTTGAATTTCAATAAAATAAAAAAAAATAAAAAAAAAATTTGTGGTGTCACCCCCTGGAGGGTGTCACCCAGGTGCGGCCCGCACCCCCCGCACCCTCCTAGTGATGCCACTGCCTTCTTCACAGACCCCCAGGGCCTACTAATAGGAGGCTTAGTGTGGTGGATCCCAAACGTCCTTTAGCGCAGGCCTTGCGAACCAACTAAGCCTCCTATCAGTGCGACTGCACCCGGAGCTCTGTGAAGAAGGTTCGGGATTAGTGCAGCTCTTCAACATGCTAGAGGTTTGTATTTTTAACCCCTAAGGTCATTTAAAGGAAACTAATTAATACTGCATAACTTTGTCTGTATTTATGTATTTTCTTTAAATTTTGTTATGCATTCATGCGGTTATTCGTCTCATGAAAATAAATCAAATATCTATGTTTTGTTAATGAATTTGCATTTGTAATAAAACAAATGCACATGTATAATAGTAAGGTATTGCTGCCTTTAAGTTACACTAATAGTGGCTGTTTCCTCTTTGACTTGTGTTAGATCTAGAGATATCACAAACACCAATGTCTCCATCACCAGTGTTGTAACTGGAAACCACCAGTAGCACTGCTATGCAAAAGTAAAAGAAACTAGCTAATGACATCAGGCTTACAGTGCCATATTAAAGTGTGACATAGTGTTGCTAGTGTGAGGCGAGCATTAAAAGATGCAAACTATGCAGAAAGGAAGTCAACTAGAAAAAAGTTTTTGGACATCTCACCATTTCTGGGATGAACCAACATTTCTACAAACATTACAAGGCAGTTTTACTTAAGAAGAAAGAGGCATTGCAGGCACAACACGCACAGCACCACATCACCATACAACTATCACCCACCAGCAGTAGAAGTTGTTGCCAGTGCAGAGGGCACATCAATGCAATAATATCCTCTACCCTTCCCTGAACACATGGGGAAAGGACATCTTCACCAGCCACCCTTACACAGTTTGGAAATTTCTAATTAATGATTTTTTACAAGCAGTGGTCAAATAAATTGACATGGCTGATTGGGCAGCTGAGCATTTTTGGAGGGAAGCTATTAGATACTTTAGAATCCCAGTACCAACTTCACAAAAATGTAGTGCCCTCACTGCACCATTTCTTTGTAATGCTGCTGAATGAAGTGCTACCCAATACTGTTGAACAAAGTGTTCACCTTTGAAACATGCTGAACCCCTGGCACATCTCTTGATAAGGGATGTTCTTCTGACAGGCTATCTAACAGCATAATTTGTAAGCCAATAGCTGAGGGATGTGCCTAACTTAGCACTATTTCTTCCACAATGCAACTCCAATTGTAAATACTGGAGCATATTCTGAAGCAGCAGAAATAACTTCAATAATGTCTTCTGATGAATATTGGAGGGATGTACCCATTGGGTAAGGGGAATGGAAAATAATAGAGCAGGTAATGACAGGTATTAAGGTGTGTAACTGAAATGTAAACCAATCCTGGGCTAGGTTATCACCTTATACATACATACACCCACACATGCACATAGATACACACACATATACATACACTGACTGACTTATACACATATACAGATGCACACATACACAAACACATGCACGTATACATACACTCACTCATACACATATAGAGACACACACATACATACACTTACACATACACACAAACAAATACATACAACCACACATACACATACACACGCACACACATACATGCATAAACACATTCACATTTACAAACACATATACATATACTCACTCATACACATATACAGACACACAAATACATACACTTACGCATACACACAAACACATACATACAACTACACATACACATGCACAAAAACACAAACACATGCACATATACACACACACATATACATACACTCACTCATACAGATATACAAACACACACATACATACACTCACACATACGCATATTCACGCACACACATACATACACTCACACACAAACACATACATACAACCACACATTCACATATACACACACGTACATACATCCACACATATATACACACACATGCACACATACACTCATACATGCACATATACACACATACATACACATATACACACAAACACATATATACCCACGCATACAGATATACACACAAACACAAACATGCAACCACACATATACATACTGTATACACAAAAATGCATACATAAACTCACACATACACACACAAACACATACATACATCACACATATACACAAAAACGCATACATACACTCACACATACACATATACACACATGCATAAATACACATATACACACACATACTGTACATACACTCATACATACTATACACATATACACAAAAACATACATAAACCCTTACATAGACATATGCTCACAAATACATACATACACTCACACATAGGGGCCTATTTATTATGGTACGAGTGGACATGATCCGATATAGCGGATCAAGTCCGCTGCACATCGATAAATGCAACATTTATCATTGAACTGCTGGTGCCCCTGCAGATTTGCGGCCACTAGCAGGGAGTGTCAATCAACCAGATCGTATTCAATCAGGTTGATTTCTGTCCTCCGCCTTAGAGCAGGCGGACAGGTTATGGAGCAGCGGTCTTTACGGAGCTAGATAAATATGCCCCATAGACATAAATACATACATACACCCTTGCATAGACATATACGCACAAATACATACATACACCCTTGCATAGAAATATACGCACAAATACATACATACACCCTTGCATAGACATATACGCACAAATACATACACTCACAAATAGAAATATACACACAAACACATACATACACCCCTGACTACTTTTGACTCCCCCATGTCGAATACCTTATATCTTTAAACCTTCCCAAAACCTTATTTTTTCATTTTTAAACTTTTGTTTCACTTTATTATGACTTACTAAATTTTTATTTTTATTTTTTTTTTTAATTTTTTTTTTTGAAACAGCTTTATTGTAAGAAAGAAAGTAAGGTTACAAAAGGTTGGAGACGCAGCTCCAGATCGCCAATTACAACAACAGCTGTTATTTTTAAGGATAAAGTCAAAATGAGAGGTGCCTACCGGCACAAAGTGGCAGGCCCTCCCAGAGTGTCCATTCAGAGTGTTCTGCGATATAAGATTTTGGTTAAAGAGTCTGTGATAGAGTCCTGTTGTAGGATCGCAAGGAACTGGGAGGTAACTGCCAAGGGGTATTTTGCCCTGATTATCCTTTTTTAGAAATTAAGAATTTAAATACAATACAATTTACATGAACAGTGGTTGAACGCCCCCGCTCCGCCCGCGCACAGAATAAAAGTGTAATGGATATGAAACGTTTTTAGATCCTTTTGCTAGCATATTATGCAGAAGTAATATATGGAAGATAACCTGACTGATTTTTGGGGGACTATCTGGGGTCCTTGTGTTTGTTTTGGATGTAAGTGGCCCAAAGTTGGGAGAATTCCGCATAGGAGTCCATTTTGTCATTTTTGAGGAAGTAGTATTCCTCCAGTTCTAGTATTTCCGTAACTTTTGCGGACCACATGCTCATAGAAGGGGCTTCCCTACTCTTCCAGTTCTTAGCTATCAATACTTTGACCCCATTGGTCATAATATTAAGTAGGTGTAAGTAAGGTTTATATTTAAGTGTTGTAGGGGGCTTGTGTAATAACCAAATGAGGGGGTCAATCGGGAATTGAGTTGTTAATATAGTCTCCATTTCGGAGATAGCTTTTCTCCAAAAGTTCTGAATGCTGTTGCACCACCACCACATGTGGGCGGTATCACTATTAACATGGCCGCAGTGCCAACATTTGTTGCTGTGGGTAGGGAAAAGACGATGTAGCTTCCTCGGGGTTAGGTACCATCTATGCTAGAGTTTAAAGTTAACTTCTTGTATTGAGGTTGAGATAGAAGATTTTTTGGTGCCCTGGAACATTAGTCTACTCGTGTGGGGTAATATGATGATTCCTAGGTCCCTCTCCCAACTTTCAAGGTAAGGGGGGATATGGCCTGGAGGGGTGTGAGTCAGGATCTTATATATAATCGAAAGTGTGTGTCGTATGGGGGGTTCTTGGATGCAAAGGGATTCGAAAGAGGTCAGGGGTCTGGTCATATTTCTATGTCCCTGGTGTTTGGTGATAAAGTGGGTTACCTGTGCATAGGTGAACCAGTCTGCAAAACATGCAAGGCCTTTTGTTATCAAGTCATTTCGTGAGAGAAGGGTTTCGTTGCTAGTTAGGTCGTGTATTGTGAAGTCTCTGTTTGTGGCTTCTGTGGTGGTTTGTGTGGTGTATGGTCTAGTGATGAATTCTCCATTTTCTATCAGAGAGGTCAGGGGTGAAAGAATTGACGAGATGAAGTGAGTTGTATTGATTGTGTGTTCCCAGACCTGAAAGGTTTCCTAGATTATTGGGTTAGATGAACTAATGGATTTGAATAAGTGAGGGTTGCTCCAACACAGCCTTCCTAAGTGAGGTTTATCCATCGATAGATGTTCTAGTGTGACCCACCTTTTGTGGTTGTAGTGTATATTCCAGTCTACTATGCGTTGTAAAAAGATCGCCTGGCGGCAGGCGGCAAGGTCGGGGACCCCCAGCCCCCCTTGTGTTATGGAAATCAGCATGGTTTGTCTACTAATTCTGGGCGGTCTGCGACGCCAGATGAAGTCGCTGAATGCTCTCTGAAGGGAAGGGAGATATGTCTTAGGGAGTGGGATCGGTAGTGTCTGGAGGAGGTACAAAATACGTGGGAATATGTTCATTTTAATGGTTTCGATGCGTCCTAACCACGTTAATTTTTTAGAACCCCATGAGGAGAGATCTCGTATTATGTTGTGCTTGATGGGGGTGTAATTGAGGTGAAATAGATCGTCGTGCAAAGAGGTCAGGTGGATTCCCAAGTACTTTAGGGAATGAGTGCACCAGGTGAAAGGGGAAACCACCCGTGTGGCTTCCAGGGAAGGGCCCTTCATGTTGACATTTAAGATTTCTGATTTGGACATATTAATAAAGAAGTTAGATAGGTGTTTAAAGGTTGCGAATTCACTAAGAAGATGGGGTATCGAATGTTCAGGGTTGGTGAGAGTAAGGAGCATGTCATCGGCGAATAATGACACAACGTATTTGTGGTTTTTTATGTTGATGCCTGTTATCTGAGGGTTCTGCCTAATCTTAATTGCTAATGCTTCTATGACACAGGCAAATAAGAGGGGGGATAAGGGGCAGCCTTGGCGTGTGCCGTTGTTGATATGGAATGGGGGGGATAAAGTCCCATTAACTAACAATCTAGCCGTGGGGCAGGAATATAAGGAAAAGATCCTCGTGAGGGTCATTGCGCCTAGTCCCATATGGGTCAATGTGGCCCGCTAGAAGTCCCAGGCAACACGGTCAAAGGCCATCTCTCCATCGGTGGATAATATCACAGAGGGAATGTTTTTAGTTCTAGCGTAGTGTTTTTAGTTCTAGCGTAGTGAATCAAATTTAAGGCCCTGACCGTGTTGTCTTTCGCCTCCCTTCCAGGTATGAACCCGACCTGGTCCAAATGGATCAGGTCCGGGAGGACATCGTTCATTCTGTGTGCTAATATGCGAGCAAATATTTTTACATCAGTATTCAGTAACGATATTGGCCGGAAGCTACTGGGTAGGTCTTGGGGTTTATTTGGTTTGGGGATTAAAATTATGTGGGCTTCCAGTGCGGAAGGGGGGAATGATTTGCTTTCGTCTATGGATTGAAAATATTTCAACATGTGGGAAGTAAGAATGTCTTGGAAGGTTGAGTAATATTTGTTGCTGAAGCCATCTGGGCCTGGTGCTTTTCCATTTGGCAGATGCCTCAAGGCTAGTTTGAGTTCGGACAGGGAAATGGGGTTTTCTAGTTTTTCCTTCTGCTGGTCGTTTATTTGTGGTATATGTAGTTTGTTAAGGTATCCTTCTATTAATTGTGCCCTGGTGGAAATTTGGGATGGGTTTCCGGAGTCAGTGGGAAGTATGTTGTATAATTTCTGAAAGAAGAATTTGAAGGCTTTAGAGATGTTAGAAGTGGAGAACTGGGGGTTACCTCTGTTATCCTTAATCTGCATGATGTATTTTTGGTGTGTTTTTGCTTGAGGTATCTCGCTAACAGTCTGCCTGACTTATTTCTACCTTCGTAGTTTTTTTGTTGAGTGAGTAAAGCTTGTCTCTTATGTGTCTTGTCGAGGTGGGAAGCTAGAGTCTGTCTGAGTGCCGTAATTTTGTCTATCAGGTTTCTATCGGTAGGGGATTTCTTGTGACGGGATTCCAAGTGAAGTATTTGTGATATCAGGGAGGTTGTGTATTCTCTCTTGGTTTTATTCAGATGTGCCTTAAGGGCTATCAAGTTTCCCCTAATGACGCTCTTATGTGCCTCCCAGAGAGTGTGGACGTGAGTCTCAGGTTGAGAGTTATGTGTGAAGTACTCTGTGAGATATTCTGTCAGTTTGGAGATCACCCCCGGTTCTGTCAGTAAATGCTCATCGAGTCTCCAAAGGAAGTCTCTTATGGGTTTAGAAGGCCATGTCATTGAGCATACTATGGAGGCATGGTCAGACCATGTGATTGGGGATATCGTGGCGGTGTTGGGGGCATATATTGAGATCAGTGTGATAGGTCTCCCATGTAGCAGGCCAGTTAGAAGAAGGTATCTGCCCTCTCTATCTTTAATCATTTGTATTGACGTGAAGGGTACATTTTTCCTAAGTAAGATTCCCACCCCCATTTCTCTTGTTACTACAATGTGATGCCCAGAAGCATCTACCAAGGTGGAGGGTTCTTTCCCTTTGCGGAAATGGGTTTCCTGTAGGAACACAAGGTATGCCCCGAGTCTGTGGAAGTCTTTGGAGGCTATCGACCTCTTGGAAGGTATGTTCAGGCCTTTTGCATTGATGGAGTATATGGTTATGTCATTGCTAGCATGGGATCTTGTTTTTCGATTAGCCATTATCTATGTTTTGTGATGGAGTTGTATATTGTGTGACTAGTAGGGTTTCTATTTGTTGCTTTAGGGAAATGAGTGTCTGTGCGCAGGGCGGACCGGGGGGATCCGAGCACGGCCTAATCAACTGGCCATGCAGTTTTGATGTAGCTTTAAACAAAACATACAAATTCTGGAAACAAAAAACATTTAACGAAAGAACAAGAGTTATTGAAAGAACCAACAATAACATGTGTTGGAGAATAAGGGGTGTCACATCCCAACTGACACTTGACTCTTCAAAAAGAATTTTGGGTAATTGTGGGCAAACTATAGGAGAAGGTCCAATTCAAAGGGAAGGAGAGAGGAAATACCTCAGGGCCTATGGGCCGGGTCGCCTATATATAGCGGTCCGTGTATAAGGGTAGATAGTGTAATATTAGCGGTTCTGGTTACAGGCCCGGGAGGACCGGGACATAAAGGTGGAAGATAAATTTTCCTCTGGCAATAAGACTGGGGGGGGGCATGGGTTCATATCGAATCTAGCCAATGCTTAGCTTTGATGGCTGGCGTGGGGAGAGTTAGTAACTTATGTTGTAGGGGAAGGGAAGAAGTGCGTTTAAAACAAATTCTTTTACAGTAACAGTTCAACATTACCCAATGTCCACCCTCCAACAAGTATCTCTTACATTACAGTAGCCCCACAATTCGATGCATAAGAAGATGTCATAACAATTGCAATTCACATACCATGGAAAGGTTTTATGGGTAGTAGGCAGGTAGCTAGGAAGGAAAGGCATGGGAGGGGAGGGGGTGGAAAAGGAAAAGGGGAAGGAGTGAAGCCAAGACCCTTTTATGAACAAAAAAACAATTACAAAACGAGTGAGCATCATTTCAAGCCAGTCCAGCATCTATCCCATGTCCCAACCCCCCACCAGAGCTTACAACTGTGCCATATTATACTTATCATGTCCTGAGAGAAAAGTTCTGTGTCTTCTGTGCCTGCATTTCTGCATAGTAGGCAGGCGCCCACGGGCGCGGCTGATGAAGGAGGCCTAGGATGATAGTGGGTCCAGTTTTTTCTTTTTGTTGGCTTGGGACCACTGTGGTCTTTGCGATTTGGGGTCTGTTTGGCTGCTTATGGAGGGTGAATCTGAATCTTTAGGGTTTGGTTGAGGGAAGTGAATGTTAAGACCTTTTGAAAAAGCATCCAAGTCCTCGGTATCTTTGTAGACGTGTGTTTTGCCATCATGCTGGACTATGAGGCTGAATGGGAACCCCCATCTATATTTCACTCGCCTTTCTTGTAGGACTTGGGTAATAAAGCGTAGTCCTCTTCTTCTTTCAATTGTTGCTGGGCTAATATCCTGGAATATTTGAATACTATAAGTCTGGAATTTGATCTCCTTTTGCAGGCATACTTGTCTCCAAATCTCCTCCTTCTCTAAATAATGTGCAAATTTAACAATAATGTCCCTGGGAGGGTTAGGTGGTTTTGGAACTGGTCTCAGCGCTCTGTGTGCGCGTTCCATTGATGTTTCAGTAAGTTTAAGGGCTGGGGCAATGTATTCGAATAATTGTAGCAGGTAGGAGACAAGGCAGTCCTGGGTTGCTTCTTCAGGGACTCCTCTTATCCTCAGATTGCTTCTGCGACCTCTGTTGTCGAGGTCTTCTACTTTAAGTTGGAGTGCTTGCAACGTGAGGTCCTGTCTGATCAATTGGTGGTTAGCGTTGGACATCATGGTATCTAAGGTGTCTTGACCCTCTTCCAAACATTCTATTCTAGCCCCAAGTTCTCCAATGTTCTTTTTTAAGGAAGACATCTCCGTTTTAATAAAAGATTTTAGATCTGCAAGGTCAGATTTTGAGGGGAGCTGTGAGATGGTCTGCTGTATCAAATTGAGCTGCTGTGACTGTGAAGCAGGGTCCTGATCTTGTATCATGGGTGTATCAGCCAACTGGAGTTCCTTAGCAGTATCAGGTGTCTCATTTTCTTGTTTATGGAAGAATGAGGACATAGTAGCAGTGGCGGGGTGGAGGGCTTTTTGTCTGCTTTCAGCTTCTGCCTAGATGCCATTAGTGTAGTGGGTTATCCCTTTACTTTCAGTGGCATGTATTGGTATATGGGCTGACAGGTGATGAAATGTCTGTGCAGGGCGATTACAGGGCAATTTGGGACCTTCCGCGTCCACTAACCTGGCCTGTGTTTATATGTGGCAATGGGATGGTGTACAGGCCTAAAGGATCTTTCCCCCTAATTTGCCGTGACTCGCCCTGTGGGCCCAGGTCCTATAGATGCAACTATGCTGGTATGGCGTCGGAGACCTTATGCGATTTAGTACCTGCGTTTAGATGGGTCTGATGAGGTAGTTTACAGCCAGATGACTGTGCGCAGGCTGCCGCTAGTCGGTAAGGAGAGACGCCACGTGGGTGTCGTGATGGCGTGCGGCTGCTCGCAGGGGGTCCGCCCGAATGTTCTGCCCCAGGCCTATGTCCGTTGCTCCGGACACCTCGTTGCGACAGATCCGCTCAGACAGGTAGGTCGCGGGGTCTTACGTTGTACTTAGGGGCCTGAGATCACCAGTCGGGTAATCGCCGGAGTAGGCCTGTGGTGCGGAAGTGCCTCTCTTCTCCTTTAGGCATGTCTAGGATGCGGTTACAGCTCAGACCATGCGCCCCTCGGTTAGAAATAAAATATTTGGTATTTAAACCCTCAACTGCCCTTTAGATCTCTATATTAGAGCCAGTGAGTGGGAATATGTAACGGAGCTGTATCAAAGTGCGGCCATGTTCCTGCACGGCTGCGCTCCGCCCCATTATGACTTACTAAATTATCAACAATAACCTTAATATCCACCTAACTCACTCAATGGACCAATCATCAATTGAATTTCTAGATCTAACCATCTGTAAAAATGGTGATAGGAAAATTTCAACCAATTTATTTCGCAAGTCCACAGCAACGAACAGCTTACTTCATCAAAGTAGCGCCCATGCTCCTGGTACTATTAAATCTTTACTAGTGGGAGAATTCTTGCGAATCAGAAGAAACTGTAGTGAGGACGAAAATTTCCACATACAGGCCAAAGAACTGGAAAACAGACTCCTGGACAGGAGCTATAGCAGAAGGAACATTAAAAAAGCAAAAGCGAGCCTAAATCACTAATAGAAATATTCTATTAAAGAAAAAACACAAACAATCAGATAATCAAACAAGACTAATACTGACTTATAATACTCAAAGCTATAAAGTATTGAATATATTCAATAAACATTGGAAAGCACTATTCTCAGATGCAGATCTGAAAGCTGTATTAGGGGATTCAATGTCAGTTGGATATAGAAGATCAAGCAATTTGAAGAACATGCTAACAAGTAGTCACTATAGGGGATATTTATCAAGCCGTCAACCGCAAATACGCTGGAATTCCGCAGCGTAATTGTGGCGAGCTTGATTCGACCTAGTTATCAAACCCTACAGACCAGAAAAAGTTGAAATCTGTGACGTAACATACGATCCGCCGGTCCCAATCCGACACAGATCGATGCTTACGACATTACAGATGTTCCGAATACACATTCGACACTATTTGACACTTTTTCAAAGTTATCAAATAGTTAACTGGTACGCTTGCGGCTATTCCGGCCCAGCGTACCTGGTTTTCAATCCACCACCCTGTAGGTCGCGGATGCCATAGGAATCAATGGGAGTCTGAAACCAGAGAAATCTTATGTTCGATGCTGCAAGATATCCCATTGATTTCTATGGTAGAAAACCAGTAACATTTACACCTAACACCCTAACATAAGCCCCGAGTCTAAACACCCCTAATCTGCCGCCCCGACATTGCCGCAACCTACATAAAATTATTAACCTTATTCTGCCGCTCCTGGACCCCGCCGCAACTAAAGTTATTAATCCCTATCCCGCCGCTCCCGGACCCCGCCGCAACCTAAATAGAGTTATTAACCCCTAAACCTCTGGCCTCCCACTTCACTACCATTAACTAAACCTATTAACCCCTAAACCACCAGCCCCCCACATTGCCATAAACTAAATTAAGCTATTAACCCCTAAACCTAACAACCCACTAACTTTACATTACAGCTACCACATCCCTATCTTATAATACATTTAAACTTACCTGTAGAATTAAAATAAACTATTTTTAAACTATTAATGAACCTACCCTAACTATTATACTAGAATTACATTAAACTAGCAATTAAATTAACTAAATACATATTAAAAAAACCTAACCCTACTAAAATTATTTAAATCTACTATTAAAAATTACTAAACCTATTAAACCTATTAACCCCTAAACCATCAGCACCCACATCGCCATAAACTAAATTAAGCTATTAACCGCTAAACCTAACAACCCACTAACTTTACATTACAGTTACCACATCCCTATCTTAAAATACATTTAAACTTACCTGTAGAATTAAAATAAACTATTTTTAAACTATTAATTAACCTACCCTAACTATTATACTACAATGACATTAAACTAGCAATTAAATTAACTAAATACATATTAAAAAAACCTAACCCTACTAAAATTATTTAAATATACTATTAAAAATTACTAAATTACCAAAAAAATAAACGCTAAGTTACAAAAAATAAAAAACACTAAATTACGAAAACAAACAAACCACAGTATCAAAAATAAAAACAAAAAACACCTAATCTAATAGCCCTATAAAATTAAAAGACCCCCCAAAATAAAAACACCCTAGCCTACAATAAACTACCAATGGCCCTTAAAAGGGCCTTTTGCGGGGCATTGCCCCAAAGAAATCAGCTCTTTTACCTGTAAAAAAAAATACAAACACCCCCCCAACAGTAAAACCCACCACATACCCCCCCAAATAAAAAGCCTATCTAAAAAACCTAAGCTCCCCATTGCCCTGAAAAAGGCATTTGTATGGGCATTGCCCTTAAAAGGGCATTTAGCTCTTTTACTTGCCCAGACCCTACTCTAAAAAAAAAAAACACCCCAAAAATCCTTAAATAAACCTAAGACTAACCCCCGACGATCCACTGAGAGCTCAATCCTATTGGCTGATTGGAACAGCCAATAGGATGAGAGCAGCTCTAATCCTATTGGCTGATTTGAACCTTTCAGCCAATAGGAATGCAAGTAACGCCATCTTGGATGAGGTCACTTGCATTCAAGTTCCAGTTTACGGTGGCGACCGTATTGAAGAGGAGCTCCACGCCGGATGTTTTCAGGATGGACCTGCTCCACGCCGGATGGATGAAGATAGAAGAGGCCGCATAGATGAAGACTTCACCAGATGGATCAAGATGGAAGAGGCCGCCCGGATGAAGACTTCTTGCCGGCTGGATGGATCCTTCAAGCGGAACTTCAAAAACTTTAAGTGGATCATCGGGGGTTAGTGTTAGGTTTATTTAAGGGTTTTTTGGGTGGGTTTTATTTTTAGAGTAGGGTCTGGGCAGGTAAAAGAGCTAAATGCCCTTTTAAGGGCAATGCCCATACAAATGCCCTTTTCAGGGCAATGGGGAGCTTAGGCTTTTTATTTGGGGGGGGTTGGATAGTTGGGTGGTGGGTTTTACTGTTGGGGGGTGTTTGTATTTTTTTTTACAGGTAAAAGAGCTGATTTATTTGGGGCAATTCCAGCAAAAGGCCCTATTAAGGGCCATTGGTAGTTTGTTGTAGGCTAGGTTTTTTTTTCATTTTGGTGGGGCTTTTTTATTTTGATAGGGCTATTAGATTAGGTGTAATTTGTTTATATTTTTGATACTGTGGTTTTCCGCAATTTAGTGTTTTTTATTTTTTGTAACAGCGTTTATTTTTTTTGGTAATTTAGTCATTTTTAATAGTAGATTTAAATAATTTTAGTAGGGTTAGGTTTTTTTAATATGTAATTTAGTTAATTTAATTGCTAGTTTAATGTAATTGTAGTATAATAGTTAGGGTAGGTTAATTAATAGTTTAAAAATTGTTTATTTTAATTCTACAGGTAAGTTTAAATTTATTTTAAGATAGAGATGTGGTAATTTTAATGTAAAGTTAGCGGGTTGTTAGGTTTAGGGGTTAATAGCTTAATTTAGTTTATGGCGATGTGGGGGGCTGGCGATTTAGGGGTTAATACGTTTAGTGACGGCGGGGTCAGGGAGCGGCGGGATAGGGGTTAAACATTTTAGTATAGTGGCGGTGTTTAGTGACAGGGTATAAATAAAGTTGCTAAAAAGCCGAATAGCAGCGAGAACGATGACTGTTATTTAACAACAGTCCGATGCTAATTGCCCTGTACTTGGTGCGTGGCTTTTTGCCGGATTTTTTTATAAATATGGAGAGTGTATTCAGGTCCGCGGCCGCAATGTTAGGCGATGTTAGGCGAGCGTATTGGTGCCGGCGAATGCAGCATAGTTGAGGCTTTGATAAATATCCCCCTATACATTGAAGAAGACTACCAAAGCCTACAATCAGAGCTTCTACTCATGTGGAACTTGTTCAACCTGCCCATATATGGACAAAACAAGGAAAATCCAAGACAGATTCGGGCACTGGCATAAAATCAACAAATATATACGCTGCACAACCTAGGAAGTAATCTATGCACTGAGATGCGATGGAAAAAAAGATCTATGTCAGAATGACTAGTAGAAAACTCAGAACACGCTTGCAAGAACACTTAAGAAATATCAAAAATTCCAAAAAAGATAAGGAAAATGGTAAAACACTAACTACACTAGCATCACGCTTAATCAATCAAATCCCAAGAATTTAAAATGCACAGGATTGGAGAAAATCTCCCTGGGAATTGGGGTGGGGGGGGGATTTGGAACAAGCCCTACTAAGTGCAGAGTGCAAATGGATATACTTACTTAAAACTGTTGATCCGCATGGTATGAATGAACAGAATATTTTTTATTGTTTTTTAGATTAATCTCCCTCAAACAAAAGGAATAGATTATCAAAGAGAATCCATCTGAATAAACTGTTACATTCCAAGACATTTGATTAATAATCTAATGTCAACCAAAAAGAACATCTAATGACACTATTTGGTGATGAAGGATACATCCTTCTATAAACACAAGAATAAGATATCATAACTAGTTCAGAATAGAATGTCAAAATATCACAGACCTCCACATGCAATTCCTTCAAGAATTCATTCTTTTATCACATTCACACCACTATTGTATTATTGATTTGTTTTACGTCACAGTTTTTTTATTTTTAATTTTATTTTTGTATAGCACTTATATTAACACAACCAAGTCAGTTTATGTATAAATGTATTATATTATTATATTACATTACAAAAATGAATTTATTTATGGTCATACAACACTAGTATGAAGTTATTTCACTTATTATTTTTTTTTAATATTATGTTAGGTACCTTTATCCACTACAGACAGAAAACTATTCTGAATCTTCACTTAACTTACATATGCATAACACAATATTACAACAGCAATATGTAATATTACACCCTTTGTTCACAAATTGGTTTGAAGTAGGTGGTATTAGTATATTTATTTAGTGATTTCCCTATATTATCTCTATATCACACACGTCCTCTTTTTTGCATATACCCTTTTTCTGACTTGTTCCACCCAGTTTATACAACCAATATACAGGGAGTGCAGAATTATTAGGCAAATGAGTATTTTGACCACATCATCCTCTTTATGCATGTTGTCTTACTCCAAGCTGTATAGGCTCGAAAGCCTACTACCAATTAAGCATATTAGGTGATGTGCATCTCTGTAATGAGAAGGGGTGTGGTCTAATGACATCAACACCCTATATCAGGTGTGCATAATTATTAGGCAACTTCCTTTCCTTTGGCAAAATAGGTCAAAAGAAGGACTTGACAGGCTCAGAAAAGTCAAAAATAGTGAGATATCTTGCAGAGGGGTGCAGCACTCTTAAAATTTCAAAGCTTCTGAAGCGTGATCATCGAACAATCAAGCGTTTCATTCAAAATAGTCAACAGGGTCGCAAGAAGCGTGTGGAAAAACCAAGGCGCAAAATAACTGCCCATGAACTGAGAAAAGTCAAGCGTGCAGCTGCCAAGATGCCACTTGCCACTAGTTTGGCCATATTTCAGAGCTGCAACATCACTGGAGTGCCTAAAAGCACAAGGTGTGCAATACTCAGAGACATGGCCAAGGTAAGAAAGGCTGAAAGACGACCACCACTGAACAAGACACACAAGCTGAAACGTCAAGACTGGGCCAAGAAATATCTCAAGACTGAATTTTCTAAGGTTTTATGGACTGCTGAAATGAGAGTGAGTCTTGATGGGCCAGATGGATGGGCCCGTGGCTGGATTGGTAAAGGGCAGAGAGCTCCAGTCCGACTCAGACGCCAGCAAGGTGGAGGTGGAGTACTGGTTTGGGCTGGTATCATCAAAGATGAGCTTGTGGGGCCTTTTCGGGTTGAGGATGGAGTCAAGCTCAACTCCCAGTCCTACTGCCAGTTTCTGGAAGACACCTTCTTCAAGCAGTGGTACAGGAAGAAGTCTGCATCCTTCAAGAAAAACATGATTTTCATGCAGGACAATGCTCCATCACACGCGTCCAAGTACTCCACAGCGTGGCTGGCAAGAAAGGGTATAAAAGAAGAAAATCTAATGACATGGCCTCCTTGTTCACCTGATCTGAACCCCATTGAAAACCTGTGGTCCATCATCAAATGTGAGATTTACAAGGAGGGAAAACAGTACACCTCTCTGAACAGTGTCTGGGAGGCTGTGGTTGCTGCTGCACGCAATGTTGATGGTGAACAGATCAAAACACTGACAGAATCCATGGATGGCAGGCTTTTGAGTGTCCTTGCAAAGAAAGGTAGCTATATTGGTCACTGATTTGTTTTTGTTTTGTTTTTGAATGTCAGAAATGTATATTTGTGAATGTTGAGATGTTATATTGGTTTCACTGGTAAAAATAAATAATTGAAATGGGTATATATTTGTTTTTTGTTAAGTTGCCTAATAATTATGCACAGTAATAGTCACCTGCACACACAGATATCCCCCTAAAATAGCTATAACTAAAAACAAACTAAAAACTACTTCCAAAACTATTCAGCTTTGATATTAATGAGTTTTTTGGGTTCATTGAGAACATGGTTGTTGTTCAATAATAAAATTAATCCTCAAAAATACAACTTGCCTAATAATTCTGCACTCCCTGTAGATGTTAAGAATTATTATAATAATCTGGGAATTTATAATAAAAATTTTCTCAGAAATATGGAATCTTATTTCCTGATATTAAAATAATGAGGGGATTTTTTGAAATATTTCCTATACAAATACGCGATCTAGAAACTTACATTTCTTTTTCTATATCATATAACTGGAGTAGAACACGTATGGCTTCCGATGAGGGAGTGACTGACATATTGCTTAGCCTATCAGGAAATGTCTTGACTGGGCAATGAACTCTGCCCTTACCCTCTAAATGTGGTCCGCCTTTGAAAAAGCATTAAATCGCAAAACATGTCAGGGAGCTAGCCAGAGTTTGGGACCCTAGTTTTTTTAACATGTGGAAATAATTTAGATAGCACTAGTATTGAACTATGTTGTTGGCTAATATGCACTTTAATAATTAAGTGGGCTTTCAATTTGTCTCTATTTTAAATAAAGCAATCTAATCGTTCTACTGGTGTGCTGATAATCAAATTGGCGTTAGAGTCTAGCCACTCATAATATGCACCGCCAAGTAATATAATACAAAGTAGACTTATCAAATTTATAAATTACCGGCTGTTTGGTACAACCCCCCCCCCCCCCACTAAATTACAGAAAATAATAAAGAAATTACAAGATTTTTAAACTAATTACACCTAATCTAATCCCCCTAACAAAATAAAAAAAGCCCCCCCCAAAATAAAATAAAAAAAGCCCTACCCTACACTAAATTATAAATCGCCCTTAAAAGGGCCTTTTGCAGGGCATTGCCCCAAAGTAATCAGCTCTTTTACCTGAGAAAAAAATTACAATTCCCCCCCCAACATTAAAACCCACCACCCACACAACTAACCCTACTCTAAAACCCACCCAATACCCCCTTAAAAAAAACTAACACTAACCCCTTGAAGATCACCTTACCGGGAGACGTCTTCACCCAACCGGGCCGAAGTCCTCAACGAAGCCGGGAGAAGTCTTCATCCAAGCCAGGCGATGTGGTCCTCCAGACAGGCAGAAGTCTTCATCCAGACGGCATCTTCTATCTTCATCCATCCGGCGCGGAGCAGGTCCATCTTCAAGACATCCGGCATGGAGCATCCTCTTCTTCCGATGGCTAAACACAGAATGAAGGTTCCTTTAAATGATGTCATCCAAGATGGCGTCCCTTCTGAACAATTCTGTTCAAATCAGCCAATAGAATGCCAGTTCAATCCTATTGGCTGATTGCATCAGCCAATAGGATTTTTTCTACCTTAATTTTTTTCAGCCGGCTCTCCCCTATTGATTCCTATGGGGAAATCGTGCACAAGCACGTTTAGCCAGCTCACCGCTAACGTAAGCAGCGCTGGTATTTAGTTGAGATGTGGAGCAAAATTTTGCTCTACTATCACTTTTTTGCGTTAATGCCGGGTTTGTAAAAACCCATATTACCAGCGCTGTCTGTAAGTGAGCGGTGAGCATAAACTGCTCGTTAGCACCGCACAGCTTCTAACGCAAAACTCGTAATCTAGGTGAAAGTTTTGTTTCTCTTGAAAGGTGTATCCAGTCCACAGATCATCCATTACTTGTGGGATATTCTCCTTCCCAACAGGAAGTTGCAAGAGGATCACCCACAGCAGAGCTGCTATATAGCTCCTCCCCTAACTGCCATATCCAGTCATTCTTTTGCAACTCTCAACATAGCTGGAGGTAGTAAGAGGAAAGTGGTGTAATATAGTTAGTTTTTTCTTCAATCAAAAGTTTATTGTTTTTAAATAGTACCGGAGTTGTACTATTTTATCTCAGGCAGCATTTAGAAGAAGAATCTGCCTGCATTTTTTTATGATCTTAGCAGAAGTAACTAAGATCCACTGCTGTTCTCACATATGTCTGAGGAGTGAGGTAACATCAGAGGGAGAATGGCGTGCAGGGTATCCTGCAATAAGGTATGTGCAGTTTAAGTTTTTCTAGGGATGGAATTTGCTAGAAAATGCTGCTGATACCGGATTAATGTAAGTTAAGCCTAAATACAGTGATTTAATAGCGACTAGTATCAGGCTTACTATCAGAGGTATATACTCTGATTAATGTGCAATATAAAACGTTTGCTGGCATGTTTAATCGTTTTTATATATGCTTTGGTGATAAAACTTATTGGGGCCTAGTTTTTTCCACATGGCTGGCTTGATTTTTGCCTAGAAACAGTTTCCTGAGGCTTTCCACTGTTGTAATATGAGTGGGAGGGGCCTATTTTAGCGCTTTTTTGCGCAGTTAAAATTACAGACAGAGACATTCAGCTTCCCTCAGCAGTCCCCTGCATGCTATAGGACATTTCTGAAGGGCTCAAAAGGCTTCAAAAGTCGTGTATTGAGGAAGGTAAAGCCACAGTGGAGCTGTGGCAGTTGTGACTGTTTAAAAACGTTTTTTTCATTTTGTTAATCCGTTTTTTGTATTAAGGGGTTAATCATCCATTTGCAAGTGGGTGCAATGCTCTGCTAACTTGTTACATACACTGTAAACATTTCGTTAGTTTAACTGCCTTTTTTCACTGTTATTTCAAATTTTAGCAAAATTTGTTTCTCTTAAAGGCACAGTAAAGTTTTTTATATTGCTTGTTTAACTTGATTTAAAGTGTTTTCCAAGCTTGCTAGTCTCATTGCTAGTCTGTATAAACATGTCTGACATAGAGGAAACTCCTTGTTCATTATGTTTAAAAGCCATGGTTGAACCCCATATGAGAATGTGTACTAAATGTATTGATTTCACTTTAAACAATAAAGATCAGCTTTTATCTTTAAAAAATGTATCACCAGAGGATTCTGACGAGGGGGAAGTTATGCCGACTAACTCTCCCCATGTGTCGGACCCTTTGACTCCCGCTCAAGGGACTCACGCTAAAATGGCGCCAAGTACATCAAAGACGCCCATAGCGATTACTTTGCAGGACATGGCGGCAATCATGGATAATACCCTGTCAGCGGTATTAGCCAGACTGCCTGAATTCAGAGGAAAGCGCGATAGCTCTGGGGTTAGACGTAGTACAGAGCGCGCAGATGCCTTACGGCCCATGTCTGATACTGCGTCACAATATGCAGAAGCTGAGGAAGGAGAGCTTCAGTCTGTGGGTGACATTTCTGATTCGGGGAAACCTGATTCAGATATTTCTACTTTTAAATTTAAGCTTGAGAACCTCCGTGTATTGCTTGGGGAGGTGTTAGCTGCTCTGAATGACTGTGACACAATTGCAGTGCCAGAGAAATTGTGTAGACTGGATAAATACTATGCAGTGCCGGTGTGTACTGATGTTTTTCCAATACCTAAAAGGTTTACAGAAATTATTAATAAGGAGTGGGATAGACCCGGTGTGCCGTTTCCCCCCCCCTCCTATTTTTAGAAAAATGTTTCCAATAGACGCCACCACACGGGACTTATGGCAGACGGTCCCTAAGGTGGAGGGAGCAGTTTCTACTTTAGCAAAGCGTACCACTATCCCTGTCGAGGACAGTTGTGCTTTTTCAGATCCAATGGATAAAAAATTAGAAGGTTACCTTAAGAAAATGTTTATTCAACAAGGTTTTATCCTGCAGCCCCTTGCATGCATTGCGCCTGTCACTGCTGCTGCGGCGTTCTGGTTTGAGTCTCTGGAAGAGGCCTTTCAGACAGCTACTCCATTGACTGAAATACTTGACAAGCTTAGAACACTTAAGCTAGCTAATTCTTTTGTTTCTGATGCCATTGTTCATTTGACTAAACTAACGACTAAGAATTCTGGATTCGCCATCCAGGCGCGTAGGGTGCTATGGCTTAAATCTTGGTCAGCTGACGTGACTTCAAAGTCTAAATTACTTAACATTCCCTTCAAGGGGCAGACCCTATTCGGGCCTGGTTTGAAGGAAATTATTGCTGACATTACTGGAGGTAAGGGTCATGCCCTTCCTCAGGACAGGGCCAAATCAAAGGCCAAACAGTCTAATTTTTGTGCCTTTCGAAACTTCAAGGCAGGTGCAGCATCAACTTCCTCTGCTACAAGACAAGAGGGAACTTTTGCTCAATCCAAGCCGGGCTGGAAACCTAACCAGTCCTGGAACAAGGGCAAGCAGGCCAGAAAGCCTGCTGCTGCCTCTAAGACAGCATGAAGGAACGGCCCCCTATCCGGTAACGGATCTAGTAGGGGGCAGACATTCTCTCTTCACCCAGGCGTGGGCAAGAGATGTCCAGGATCCCTGGGCATTGGAGATCATATCTCAGGGATATCTTCTGGACTTCAAAGCTTCCCCCCCTCAAGGGAGATTTTACCTTTCAAGATTATCTGTAAACCAGATAAAGAAAGAGGCATTCTTATGCTGTGTGCAAGACCTCCTAATTATGGGAGTGATCTGTCCAGTTCCGCGGACGGAACAGGGACAGGGTTTTTATTCAAATCTGTTTGTGGTTCCCAAAAAAGAGGGAACCTTCAGACCCATTTTGGATCTAAAGATCTTAAACAAATTCCTCAGAGTTCCATCGTTCAAAATGGAAACTATTCGGACCATCCTACCTATGATCCAGGAGGGTCAATACATGACCACAGTGGATTTGAAGGATGCTTACCTTCACATACCGTTTCACAAAGATCATCATCGGTTCCTAAGGTTTGCCTTTCTGGACAGGCATTACCAATTTGTGGCTCTTCCCTTTGGGTTAGCTACAGCTCCAAGAATCTTTACAAAGGTTCTAGGATCGCTTCTGGCGGTGCTAAGACCGCGAGGTATATCAGTGGCCCCTTATCTGGACGACATCCTGATACAGGCGTCAAGCTTTCAGATTGCCAAGTCACATACGGACATAGTTCTGGCATTTCTCAGGTCACATGGGTGGAAGGTGAACGAGGAAAAGAGTTCTCTATCCCCACTCACAAGAGTCTCCTTCCTAGGGACTCTGATAGATTATGTAGAAATGAAAATTTACCTGACAGAGTCCAGGTTATCAAAGCTTCTAAAATCTTGCAGTGTTCTTCATTCTATTCCGCGCCCTTCAGTGGCTCAGTGTATGGAAGTAATCAGCTTAATGGTAGCGGCGATGGACATAGTGCCATTTTCGCGCCTACATCTCAGACCGCTGCAACTATGCATGCTCAGTCAGTGGAATGGGGATTACACAGATTTGTCCCCTCTGCTAAATTTGGATCAAGAGACCAGAGATTCTCTTCTCTGGTGGCTATCTCGGGTCCATCTGTCCAAAGGTATGACCTTTCGCAGGCCAGATTGGACAATTGTAACAACAGATGCCAGCCTCCTAGGTTGGGGTGCAGTCTGGAATTCCCTGACGGCTCAGGGATTGTGGACTCAGGAGGAGAAACTCCTCCCAATAAATATTCTGGAGTTAAGAGCAATATTCAATGCTCTTCTAGCTTGGCCTCAGTTAGCAACCCTGAGGTTCATCAGATTTCAGTCCGACAACATCACGACTGTGGCTTACATCAACCATCAAGGGGGAACCAGGAGTTCCCTAGCGATGCTGGAAGTCTCCAAGTTAATTCGCTGGGCAGAGGCTCACTCTTGCCACCTATCAGCAATCCATATCCCAGGTGTAGAGAACTGGGAGGCGGATTTTCTAAGTCGTCAGACTTTTCATCCAGGGGAGTGGGAACTCCATCCGGAGGTGTTTGCTCAATTGGTTCATCGTTGGGGCGAACTGGATATCATGGCGTCTCGCCAGAACGCCAAACTTCCTTGTTACGGATCCAGGTCCAGGGACCCAGAAGCGGCACTGATAGATGCTCTAGCAGCGCCTTGGTTCTTCAACCTGGCTTATGTGTTTCCACCGTTTCCTCTGCTCCCTCGACTGATTGCCAAAATCAAACAGGAGAGAGCATCGGTGATCTTGATAGCGCCCGCGTGGCCACGTAGGACCTGGTATGCAGACCTAGTGGACATGTCATCCTTTCCACCATGGACCCTGCCTCTGAGACAAGACCTTCTACTACAAGGTCCTTTCAATCATCTGAATCTAATTTCTCTGAGACTGACTGCATGGAGATTGAACGCTTGATTTTATCAAAGCGTGGCTTCTCCGAGTCAGTCATTGATACCCTAATACAGGCACGAAAGCCTGTCACCAGGAAAATCTACCATAAGATATGGCGTAAATACCTCTATTGGTGTGAATCCAAGAATTACTCATGGAGTAAGGTTAGGATTCCTAGGATATTGTCCTTTCTCCAAGAGGGTTTGGAAAAAAGGATTATCAGCTAGTTCTTTAAAGGGACAGATTTCTGCTCTGTCTATTCTTTTGCACAAGCGTCTGGCTGAAGTTCCAGACGTTCAAGCTTTTTGTCAGGCTTTGGTTAGAATCAAGCCTGTGTTTAAACCTGTTTCTCCCCCATGGAGCTTAAACTTGGTTCGTAAAGTTCTTCAAGGGGTTCTGTTTGAACCCCTTCATTCCATTGATATTAAACTTTTGTCTTGGAAAGTTCTGTTTTTGATGGCTATTTCCTCGGCTCGGAGAGTCTCTGAGTTATCTGCCTTACAATGTGATTCTCCTTATCTGATTTTCCATTCAGATAAAGTAGTTCTGCGTACAAAACCTGGGTTTTTACCTAAGGTAGTTTCTAACAAGAATATCAATCAAGAGATTGTTGTTCCATCATTGTGTCCAAATCCTTCTTCAAAGAAGGAACGTCTTTTACATAATCTGGACGTGGTCCGTGCTTTGAAGTTAAACTTACAAGCTACTAAAGATTTTCGCCAAACATCTACACTGTTTGTGGTTTACTCTGGACAGAGGAGAGGTCAAAAAGCTTTGGCAACCTCTCTTTCTTTTTGGCTTCGGAGCGTAATACGCTTAGCCTATGAGACTGCTGGACAGCAGCCCCCTGAAAGGATTACAGCTCATTCTACTAGAGCTGTGGCTTCCACCTGGGCCTTTAAAAATGAGGCTTCTGTTGAACAGATTTGCAAGGCGGCGACTTGGTCTTCGCTTCATACTTTTGCAAAATTTTACAAATTTGATACTTTTGCTTCTTCGGAGGCTATTTTTGGGAGAAAGGTTCTACAGGCAGTGGTTCCTTCCATTTAAGCCTGCCTTGTCCCTCCCTTCATCCGTGTACTTTAGCTTTGGTATTGGTATCCCACAAGTAATGGATGATCGTGGACTGGATACACCTTACAAGAGAAAACATAATTTATGCTTACCTGATAAATTTATTTCTCTTGTGGTGTATCCAGTCCACGGCCCGCCCTGTCCTTTTAAGGCAGGTCTAAATTTTAATTTAAACTACAGTCACCACTGCACCCTATGGTTTCTCCTTTCTCGGCTTGTTTCGGTCGAATGACTGGATATGGCAGTTAGGGGATATGGCAAATTCCTGTTGGGAAGGAGAATATCCTACAAGTAATGGATGATCCGTGGCCTGGATACACCACAAGAGAAATACATTTATCAGGTAAGCATAAATTATGTTTTTTATCTCAATGTGTTCCCATACATAAGAGGTTCAACTTTGTCACATTTGTAATATAATTTTTGTTTCTGAAATAGAAACAATTTGACTTACTCTCTTAGTGGTAATGATGGTGATGAGTGCTATTATGTACATACTTTTATAGTTGGCTTCGCCACTAACCCCCTACATATTCACTTTGTGTACAGCACCCTATCCTAATCTCATAGCATTATATAATTCTATTTTACTTATAGAGTCACCATTTGGTAGTGCCATTCTCTTTCTCCTCTTCTCTCCACTAAACATATATACCTACGCATACAGATATACACACAAACATGCAACCACACATACACATATTGTATGCACAAAATTGCAAACATAAACTCACACAAACACATATATACATATGCATAAATACACATATACACACACATACATACACTCAGAAATACTATACACATATACACAAAAACATACATATACCCTTACATAGACATATGCTCACAAATACATACATACACTCACATATAGACATAAACACATACATACACCCTTACATACACATATACACACAAATACATACATACACCCTTACATAGACATATACACACAAATACATACATACACCCACACATACACATACACATATACACACAAATACATATATACACCCTTACATAGACATATACACACAAATACATACATATACCCTTACATAGACATATACACACACATACATACACCCACACATACACATATACACACAAATACATACATACACCCTTACATAGACATACACACACAAATAGATACATATACCCTTACATAGACATATACACACACATACATACATACACCCACACATACACATACACACACAAATACATACATACACCCTTACATAGACATATACACACAAATACATACATACACCCTTACATAGACATATACACACAAATACATACATACACCCTTACATAGACATATACACACAAATACATACATACACCCTTACATAGATATATACACACAAATACATACATACACCCTTACATAGACATATACACACAAATACATACATACACCCTTAAATAGACATATACACACAAATACATACATACACCCTTACATAGACATATACACATACATACACCCTTACATAGACATATACACACAAATACATACATACACCCTTACATAGACATATACACACAAATACATACATACACCCTTACATAGACATATACACACAAATAAATACATACATACACCATTACATAGACATATACACACAAATACATACATACACCCTTAAATAGACATATACACATACATACACCCTTACATAGACATATACACACAAATACATGCATACACCCTTACATAGACATATACACACAAATACATACATACACCCTTAAATAGACATATACACATACATACACCCTTACATAGACATATACACACAAATACATACATACACCCTTACATAGACATATACACACAAATACATACATACACCCTTACATAGACATATACACATACATACACCCTTACATAGACATATACACACAAATACATACATACACCCTTAAATAGACATATACACATACATACACCCTTACATAGACATATACACACAAATACATACATACACCATTACATAGACATATACACACACTTGCATACACTCACACATACACATATACACACAAACACATATATATATATATATATATATATATATATATATATATATATATATATATATATGTGTGTGTGTGTGTGTGTGTGTGTGTGTGTGTGTACATCCCTAACCACTTTTGATTCCCCCTTGTCAAATACCATATATCTTTAAGCTTTTCTAAAACCTTATTTTTAATTTTTAAACTTTTGTTTCACTTTATTATGCCTTACTAAATGATCATGCTTTTCCGTAGCATATTGATCTATTTTTGAATGCACAATAGCAAGTGTTAATACATAAGAACAGATTTTCAAAAGAATTAAATAAGAAAACAATATTTCTAATTGTGCAATCACAACCACTAACCTATAACTTATATTTCATACAAGTGAAATCAATGAACTACTACCACTTTCTGCTAAAGTAAAGCATTTGCTATATGTGTATAAGATGTATTAAAATGCTTTATCACACATTTTAAACCAACAACTAGTAATATCCAATCATGCAGTATTGTTTGCTTTAGGCTAAGCACAAACTTATGCACTGCACATTATAGATTGTGCTTGATTAATAACCTTGGCCGATGTGTTAAACCAAGGAATACCACCTCGGCCATGGTTTCCTGGACACTTATAAGTCACACATGTTGCAGGGTGCGCAGAGGGAAACATGAATTGAACCCCTGGATAGCACAGAAATAGAGATTCTGGACAGCACTATTCATGTTCCTCCCTGACTACCCTGCCGCATGTGTAACTCATAAGTGTCCAGGAAAACATGGCTGAGATGGGAACCCTAGTTTAACCCCTGCAAGGGTTTTAAACATTAAGAACATAGGTAAGTACTGCTTGGGAGTTAAAAGCATTGCAGTTCCCAAGCAGAACACAGCTCTTGATTGGTAGGCTGTGCAACTGCCACTCAAATGTCTTAATGATGATTACCTGCTTTGCTGCAGCAATGTGTCTAAACACTTTCTGGGTATTTTACACACTTATGTATTGAATACGAATATGTAATTTTCGCAATAAAATATCAATTTCAATGATTTGGCAGTGATCTAAAAAGGACTAGTAGTTATGTAAAACTTAATGACAGTAATATACCGCAAGATTTAAGAACGCCCTATTGGATTAACTGCAAAAAGAGAAAATGCTTAATTAGAATTTAACTAACAGTTTTAAATTCTGAAAGTGTTTAATTTTATATAAGTGAATTAAATACATATACCCCAGTTTCCGTAGAAGCAAATAAATATATAGAACAGAGAAATGGTTACTCATTTTACTGAAACAGAAAAACAACATCTCAGTCCAATTAAGTTAATGAACCGAACTGCAAATTGCTTTGTTTGCATATATAGTTGTCCCATGTGTAAGCGCCAGGATTAAAAAGCTGCAAATTTAAATGGTATTGATTGTGATATAGCTGGTTAAGCAGTCACAGATCACTTGACTGCTCTACTTTTAATGAATCAGGTTAGATAGAAAGAGAATTTACTTCTAATTTAAGGGGATGCAAGAAAGTAAGCAAAGAGTTATAAAGGGGATAATTTGATAGCCTGTGATCGGTTATATGTACTAATATTATGTAGTAATATACAAGTTTATTCATGAGATAACTGACACAGGCAAAGTATATACTGCCAAAAAAAAGATTATAGGCGAAAATATGAAACATGAACAAGTAAATAAAATCCGATAGTTGTTTTTACTTTGACCATTCTGTTTATGACAAAAAAATTATTTGCATGATAAATGTCATTACAGATAAAAATCCCCAAATCTGGAATTCCCAGATCCAGAATTATTCTACAATCCAGACTTTTTTCATTAATATGCGGCCAGATTACGAGTTTTGTGCTAATGAGCAGTTTTGTCTCACCGCTCACTTACCTACAGCGCTGGTATTACGGGTTTTTACAAACCCGGCATTAACAGGCAAGAAGTGAGCGTAGAGCAAAATTGTGCTCCTTACCGCACTCCAATACCAGCGCTGCTTAAGTCAGCGGTGAGCTGGTCGTACGTGCTCATGCACAATTTCCCCATAGACATCAATGGGGAGAGCCGGCTGAAAAAAGTCTAACACCTGCCAAAAAGCAGTGTAAAACTCAGTAACACAGCCCCATTAATTCCTATGGGGAAACACATTTTATGACACCCTAACATGAACCCTGAGTCTAAACACCCCTAATCTTACACTTATTAACCCCTAATATGCCACCCCTGACATAGCCGACACCTACATTATAATTATTAACCCCTAATCTGCCGCTCCTGACTCCGCCGCCACCTACATTATACTTATTAACACCTAATCTGCTGCCCCCAACATTGCCGACGCCTACTTTATATTTATTAACCCCTGATCTATTGCCCCCAATGTCGCCGCAACCTACCTACACTTATTAATCCCTAATCTGCCGCCCCAATGTCGCTGCCACCCCTAAATCTAAGTCTAACCCTAACCCTAATACCCCCTAACTTAAATATAATTTAAATAAATCTAAATAAAATTACTATCATTGCCTAAATTATTACTATTTAAAACTAAATAATTACCTATAAAATAAATGCTAAACTAGCTACAATATAATTAATAGTTACATTGTAGCTAGCTTAGGGTTTATTTTATTTTACAGGCAAGTTTGTATTTATTTTAACTAGGTAGAATAGTTACTAAATAGTTATTAACTATTTAATAACTACCTAGCTAAAATAAATACAAATTTACTTGTAAAATAAAACCTAACCTAAGTTACAATAACACCTAACACTACACTATAATTAAATAAATTCCCTAAAATAAATACAATTAAATAAATTAAATTAAATTAGCTAAATCGCAAAAACAAACAAACACTAAATTACCGAAAATAAAAAACAAATTACAGATCTTTAAACTAATTACACCTAATCTAATAGCCCTATCAAAATATAAAAAGTCCCCCCAAAATTAAAAAAAAACCTAGCCTAAACTAAACTACCAATAGCCCTTAAAAGGGCCTTTTGCGGGGCATTGCCCCAAAGAAATCAGCTCTTTTACCTGTAAAAAAAATACAAACACCGCCCCAACAGTAAAACCCACCACTCACACAACCAACCCCCCAAATAAAATACTAACTAAAAAAACCTAAGCTCCCCATTGCCCTGAAAAGGGCATTTGGATGGGCATTGCCCTTAAAAGGGTATTTAGCTCTATTGCGGCCCAAAGTCCCTAATCTAAAAAATAAACCCACCCAATACACCCTTAAAAAAATCCTAACACTAACCCACAAAGATTCACTTACCGGGAGAATTCTTCATCCAAGCGGCAAGATGTCCTACGACGTGTAGCATCCTCTTCAAACGACGGCTTCTTCATAATGAATATCACTTTAAGTGATGTCATCCAAGATGGCGTCCCTTAGATTCCGATTGGCCAATCAGAATTAAGGTAGAAAAAATCCTATTGGCTGATGCAATCAGCCAATAAGATTGAGCTTGCATTCTATTGGCTGTTCCAATCAGCCAATAGAATGCAAGCTCAATCCTATTGGCTGATTGGATCAGCCAATATGATTAAAGTTCAATCCTATTGGCTGATTGCATCAGCCAATAGGATTTTTTCTACCTTAATTCCGATTGGCTAATAGAATTCTATCAGCCAATCAAAATCTAAGGGACGCCATCTTGGATGACGTCACTTAAAGTGATATTCATTACGAAGAAGATGTCGTTTGAAGAGGATGCTCCGTGTCGGATGTCTTGAAGATGGACCCGCTCCGCGCCGGAAGGATGAAGATAGAAGATGCCGTCTGGATGAAGACTTCTGCCCATCTGGAGGACCACTTCTGCCCGTCTGGAGGACCACTTCTGCCCCTCTGGAGGACCACTTCTGTTGGCTTCGTTGAGGACATCTTGCCGCTTGGATGAAGACTTCTACTGGTAAGTGAATCTTCGGGGGTTAGTGTTAGAATTTTTTTAAGGGTGTATTGGGTGGGTTTATTTTTTAGATTAGGGACTTTGGGCCGCAATAAACCTAAATGCCCTTTTAAGGGCAATGCCCATCCACATGCCCTTTTCAGGGCAATGGGGAGTTTAGGTATTTTTAGTATTTTATTTGAGGGGTTGGTTGTGTGGGTGGTGCCACGCAAAAGGCTCTTTTAAGGGCTATTGGTAGTTTAGTTTAGGCTAGGGTTTTTATATTTTAGGGGGGCTTTTTTATTTTGATAGGGCTATTAGATTAGGTGTAATTAGTTTAAAGATCTGTAATTTGTTTTTTATTATCTGTAATTTAGTGTTTTTTTTGTGTGATTTAGCTAATTTAATTTAATTAATTGTATTTAATTTAGGGAATATTTTTAATTATAGTGTAGTGTTAGGTGTTATTGTAACTTAGGTAAGGTTTTATTTTACAGCTAAATTTGTATTTATTTTAGCTAGGTAGTTATTAAATAGTTAATAACTATTTAATAACTATTCTACCTAGTGAAAATAAATACAAACTTGCCTGTAAAATAAAAATAAAGCCTAAGCTAGCTACAATGTAACTATTAGTTATATTGTAGCTAGCTTAGGGTTTATTTTATAGGTAAGTATTTAGTTTTACATAGAAATAATGTAGTTAATGATAGTAATTTTATTTAGATTTATTTCAATTATATTTAAGTTAGGGGGTGTTAGGGTTAGGGTTAAACTTAGGTTTAGGGGTTAATAAATGTAATATAGTGGCGGCGACGTTGGGGGCGGCAGATTAGGGGTCGATAAATATAATGTAGGTGGCGGCGATGTTAGGGGCGGCAAATTAGGGGTTAATAATAATTAACTAGTGTTTGCAAGGCGGGAGTGCGGCGGTTTAGTAATTAATATGTTTATTATAGTGGTGGCGATGTCCGGAGCGGCAGATCAGGGGTTAAAAAAATTATTATAGTGTTTGCGATGCGGGAGGGCCTCGGCTTAGGGGTTAATAGGTAGTTTATGGGTGTTAGTGTACTTTTTAGGACTTTAGTTATGAGTTTTATGCTACGGCGTTGTAGTGTAAAACTCATAAATACTGACTTTAGAATGCGTTATGGATCTTGGATGTAGAGTGTGTACCGCTCACTTTTTGGCCTCCCAGGATAGACTCGTAATACCGGCGCTATGGAAGTCCCATAGAAAAAAAGGGTTTACAAAGTTTACGTAAGCCGGTTTGCGGTAAGGCCAAAAAAGTATGCGGGGCCCCTAAACCTGCAAGACTCGTAATACCAGCGGGCGTAAAAAAGCAGCGTTAGGACCAGTGTTCCCTCTAAGGACAGTTTTGTGTGAACTGGCCTTAGAGGGAACACTTTAGGACCTGTTAACGCTGCTTTTTTACCTTAACGCACAACTCGTAATCTAGCCGATTGTTTTTAAAAAAATATTAACAACACCATTTTTCTGTCTCTATATTTAGTTTGCTTTTTGTGTTTTAAAATGCAATTAATAGTCTATATTTATATAAAACAACTCTTACCTCTCTTATTACACTAATGTACTTTGTTTCTAATGGTACTATGTATACAAAAGTATTAAAAATGGTATAAAAATACCTTTAGGTTGAATTTTTAAACTGTATTGACATATATTATACAAATATTTCCTAAATGACATAAGATGTTGTTTACACTTGGATACAAAAGTAGGGATATATATGATAGTTGTTTAATAAATGACTGTGCTCAAAACTTCCTAGAATTATGCAACATTGTTCTTATACTAAATCAATAATAGAATTTGACACAAGCCCAATCATTCAAGTCTAATTAATTTACTAATATAACAGGTGAGGCTGGCACCTCTGCCATGTTTAACTGGACACTTATGAGTTATACATGTTGTAGGGTGTGCAGAGGAACATGAGCATTGTTGTTCAGTGTCACTATTTGTGTGCTGTACATGGTGGAAATACTTGTTCCTACCTGCGCATCCTGCAACATGTATAAGTGTCCAGGAAAACATGGTTGAGGTGGCAACCCTAATAACAGGGCTGCTATTTTTGTCCCATTCATCTAAATAATAGTCTCTGATAATGGGTTAGGTTTTAATCTTTTTTTTTAAAAAAAAAAACTTCTAGTTTCACAAATTCTCATTTAAAATTTTAAAAGGACAGCAAATTCTGGCTGCAGAAGTATCCCCTTCCATACACTTACATCTGAAAAGTTATTTAAAGATTATTTATTAAATTACCTAGTGTTAGACCATCCATTTGATTCTGATATTTTTCTCATGAAATTTCATTGGGCACTACAGCCATTCAGAATCTGTACTGTCTGCACCATAGATTCTGCAAAGTACAGGCTTTTATGTCCCCACTGAGCTCATGACCTTTCTGCACCCTGCATGGTGTGGACACATTTATTTTCCTTTAAAATAACACACACATAATCATATCCTGGTTTCATATGAGTACAGTAATGAAATACTTATAAAAACACATTTTAAAATGATGAAGCATGCTCACACATAAACTATGATAATTGTTACGTTTGATTATGACTTCAACTGTTTGTTTGCATAGCAAATGTGTTTTAAAAAAATCATACATAGGTTAAAGGGATACTAAACCCACATTTTTTCTTTCATGATTCAGACATACCATGCAATTTTAAGCAACTTTCTGCTATTATCAATTTTTTTCTTACTCTTACTATCTTTCTTTGAAAAAGCAGTAATCTAAGCTAAGGAGCCGGCCCATTTTTGGTTCAGGACCCCTAATACCGCTTGCTGATTGGTGGGTACATTTAGACACCAATCAGCAAGCGCAACCCAGATGATGAACCAAAATGGGCTTGCTCTTTACCTTACATTTCTGCTTTTTCAAATAAGGATAGAGAATTAAGAAAATTTGATAATAGGATATAATTAGAAAGTTGCTTAAAATGACATGCTCTGTCTGAATCATGAAAGAAAAAAATTGGGTTTAAAATCCCTATAGCACATTTCAGCAACTGAGTGGTTAGAAGATCAATGCGTGGAGACTGGATGTCTTGACTGTGTGCATGGCATTATGAAATCTGAAGACTATCAAAGAATTATGTGGTGCAATGTAGGGCCCAGTGTCAGAAATTTGGGTCTCCATCAGAGGTCATGTGTCTTACAGCAGGACAATGACCCAAAGCACACATCAAAAAGCACCCAGAAAGGGTTTAATACAAAGCGCTGGAGAGTAGTGAACTGGCCAGCAATGAGTCCAGATCTCAATCCCATAGCACACCTGAACACCTGATTTCAAAAAAGCAGTTTGGAAAATAAATCCTTCCAATCTGAACGACCTAGAGCAGTTGGCGAAAGAAGAGTGATCCAAAATTCCAGTAGATAGGTGTAAGAAACTCATTGATGGTTACAGGAAGCAATTGATTTAATTTATTGTTTTCCAAGGGGTGTGCTACCAAATATTAAATTGAGAGTGCCAATAATTTTGTCCAATCCATTTTTGGAGTTTTGCCTGGACTGTGTATTGGTATGACACAAAAAAGTGGAGAAAAAAAAATCAAATCTGACAAACAAAAGAAATAAACATGAGAATGCCTAAACATTTGTAATTGCAACAATTTACTTGGCGAAGTGGTGCATTATCTGACAGAAATGCAGGGGTGCCAACTGCCAATATAAAATAAAGAATAATGAAAAAGGATAAATATCAAACTTGTATAAGTGAACAATGTCCCATGAAACAAAATAAGTATATATATATATATATATTTATATATATATCTACAGTATATATATATATATATATATATATATATATATATATATATATATACATATATATGTGTGTGTGTGTGTGTGTAAATATACTATTTGGGGACAAATTATGTGTAAGTCCAATCAAATCAGATAAAATGGTGTGTTGAGGCAGCTCTACTTGAAAACCAGATGTTGAAAGTCATCTGTAGCAAATGAAAGAAAGAAAAAGGGGCGCCTCATAGTGTATTTCATATAAATATATAGAGTTGAAAAAAAGTGAAAATGCACTCACAAGATAAGTGGCACCCGTCCAAGAATGGGTGCAGTACGGCAGGCTAACACTTAACAGTGGTTAGCTCACTAGTGACAGGTTCTCCATACTGGTGTATAGCGTTGTTCTTTAGTGATGTTGCGAATAGTTCGCCGGCGAATAGTTCCAGCTTGTTTGCGTTCGCCGCCCCCTATTCATCATCATTGAGTAATACTTTGACCCTGTACCTCACAGTCAGAAGACACATTCCAGCCAATCAGCATCAGACCCTCCCTCCCAGACCCTCCTACCTCCTGGACAGCATCCATTTTAGATTCATTTGGAAGCTGCATTCTTAGTGAGAGGAGGGACAGTGTAGCTGCTGCTGATTTAATAGGGAAATCGATAGCTAGTGTATTCAGTGTCCACTACAGTCCTGAAGGACTCATCTGATCTCAGCACCCCAAAAAGCCCTTTTAGGGATAGAACATCAGTCTGCTTTTTTTTTTTTATTTTTCCTGTGTAATCTAATTGCAGTGTGTGTCAGGCTCACAGCGTATACTGTGCCCACTTGCCCAGTGCCACCACTCATATCTGGTGTAACAGTAGTGTAGATTTAAAAAAACAACACTTTCTTGACTGTGTTAAATAATAGCAGTCAGTTTCCTTCACACGTGTGCATTTCAGTGCCTGCCTGCCAGGGCACAGTGTCACCCCAGTGCAACTCATATCTAGTGTAACAGTAGTGTAGATTTTAAAAAAAAAAAAAAACTTTTTTGACTGTGTTAAATAATAGCAGTCAGATTCCTCCACACATGTGCGTTTCAGTGCCTGCCTGCCAGGTCACAGTGTCACCCCAGTGCAACTCATATCTAGTATAACAGTAGTGTAGATTTAAAAAAAAAAAAAAACTTTTTTGACTGTGTTAAATAATAGCAGTCAGTTTCCTTCACATGTGTGTGTTTCAGTGCCTGCCTGCCAGGGCGCAGTGTCACCCCATTGCAACTCATATCTGGTGTAACAGTAGTGTAGATTTAAAAAAAAACACATTTTTTTGACTGTGTTAAATAATAGCAGTCAGTTTCCTTCACAAGTGTGCGTTTCAGTGCCTGCCTGCCAGGGCACAGTGTCACCCCAGTGCAACTCATAGCTGGTGTAACAGTAGTGTAGATTTAAAAAAAAAAAAACACTTTTTTGACTGTGTTAAATAATAGCAGTCAGTTTCCTTCACATGTGTGTGTTTCAGTGCCTGCCTGCCAGGGCACAGTGTCACCCCAGTGCAACTCATATCTGGTGTAACAGTAGTGTACATTTAAAAAAACAACACTTTTTTGACTGTGTTAAATAATAGCAGTCAGTTTCCTTCACACGTGTGCGTTTCAGTGCCTGCCTGCCAGGGCACAGTGTCACCCCAGTGCAACTCATATCTGGTGTAACAGTAGTGTACATACCTGATGTTTTAAAGCACGTTATTCTAAACAATTTGGGAATGTTAGGTGATTTATGCCATTTATGGATTAAAACCAGACTATGTAATTTTCCATGGGAGTTTTGCCATGGATCCCCCTCCGGCATGCCACAGTCCATGTGTTAGTACCCTTGAAAATACTTTTCCATCACTATTGTGGCCAGAAAGAGTCCCAGGGGGTTTTAAAATTTGCCTGCCTATTGAAGTCTATGGCGGTTCGCCCGATTCGCCCGTTGCCCGTTCGCGAACAGTTGCAGAAATTTTAGGTTCGCAACATCACTATTGTTCTTTTATCAGGGCAGCTCACTGCATTTCATTTTTTATATGCCTGAAGAAAAGACCAGAATGTGGTTGAGAAATATGTTATAGTTTTTATTAAAGAGGTGTTTTAATTTTACCATACAGATATTGTTCCATCTTCTGTTTTCCCATATCTTTGGGACTTTGAACAGTTTGGTTTCGCTACACCTGGCTTGCTTCATAGAGCAGTGTCTGGATACAACTGATGATAGCGGCTGATGCAGTGAGCTGCCCTGATAGGAGAATGACACTATACACCAGTACACGGAGAGCCTATCACCAGTGAGCTAACCCCTGTTAAGTGTTAGCCTGCCGTTTTGCACCCATTCCAGGATGGGTGCCACTTATTTTGTGAGTGCATTTTCACTTTTTTTCAACTCTATATATATATGAAATACACTATGAGGTGCCCCTTTTTTCTTTCTTCCAGAAACAAAATTTAGCCCACCACTGGCCCATAATGTTTTTTTCAGCATTATCTGAACGCACTCATGATATATTCATTGTAACTCAATGTTTGAGAAATTTGAGGTAAGCCAGTTCCTGCTCTCTCAATTCTGGCTAGTGAGTACTTTGTGTAATTTTTCTTATCTGTTTAATGACCTTACTTTAGTTTGTCTATTTTCAAATTGGAAAACAGTTTTTAATCTTGCTATATATAAGGTTAATATGCCATTTGTAACATCTTGTACTTACAATTGCATGTTATGCAGGGTATGGATGCAGGAATTGTTTCCTCATACTTATCACTGAAAACCCAGAGGAAAAGCCAAGTTCTTCTTATCCAGTGATAGTACCAATGTGAGCCTTCAGTAAAGTGAGCTTTGTAGTAGTTGTGGCACTAAATCACATATCACAAAAAATCTACCCACTTTACTGTACCCCTCAGAGCCAAAGAAATAGGGTATTCTAATTAATCAAATGACTCCCCTGCAATACAGTTGATCCTTTTTTCTATATCATAATGGAGTTGGTAAAAACTGATTGAGGTATAAATTTACTTTCAAATCCATGGTACTAACCTGACAGCTGTTCAGCTATAAAATAGACACATCTTGTAAATATCAAATATTATTTTTGTCTGAAGGCAAGTGGTATAAACAAACCAGACCCCATTTAAGAAGGCTGTTAAAATGTAACAAACAATTACAAACACATTTCTTTCATTGCTCAGTAACCAGAAAGATTTGTAAATTCTAAATGACTCATTATGCAAGCAAAAAAAAATAAAAAAAATAAATAAATAAAACAAAGCATGTTGATTTCAGTGCATGCTGAAATGAACATTATACAAAGCTTTAATGTGCTTATATAAAGGGACATAGAACACTTTTTTTCTTTCATGATTCAGATAGCAATATAAACTACATTTTAATTAAATTCTATTTTGAAATGTACTTTATTCTCTTGGTATCCTTTGTTGAAGGAGCAACAGTCCACTACTTGGACCTAGCTGAACACATTTTGGGCTAGATTCCAAGTGCCAACAAACATTTGTGCAAGGATTTTCGCGATTGCGCGCAGATTAAATTGTGCTCATATTACAAGTTGAGTGCAATCATGATTTACACTAGAATCATTACCGCAATCTCTTAGCTGTGGTTAACTGTTTTGTGAGATTAAAAAGTTGCACAAAACACATCAAATTACAATACAAAGTACATTTACACTTATATTAAAGGGCCAGTAAACTCACAAAATAATGTTATATAATTCTGCACATAGTGTAGAATTATATAACATCAGCTTAGCGCAAACTTTGTACCTTAAATGATTTCAGTGAAAAAATGCTACGAAATTTACTTTCACAGTACGCCGCTCCTGGCTCTACTGAGCAGGTCTGTTTGTTTTCCCTCAGCGCATCGGGCACGCTGTCTATTCACAGCCAGCCCGATCGCGCCATTAAACTCAATGTAACTCGCTCCTGCTACCAGAATATTGCACAAAAAAAGTTATAAGGGCTCAAAGATATGAGATCTCAGGTTATATTAAAAAAAAAGCAGGCGAAGGGCTTTAAAAGGATACTAAACCCAACTTTTTTCTTTCATGATTCAAATAGAGTATGCAATGTTAAACAACTTTCTACTTTGCTCCTAATATCAATTTTTCTTCGTTCTCTTGCTATCTTTTTTAAAAAAAAGCATGAATGTATGCTAAGGAACCAGCCCATTTTGGGTTCAGTATCTGGGTTGCGCTTGCTAATGTACCCACCATTCAGCAAGCGCTATCCAGGGTACCGAACCAAAAATGGGCCAGCTCCTTAGCATAGATACCTGTTTTTTTTTTCAAATAAAGATAGCAAGAGAACGAAGATGAATTGATAATAGGAGTAAATTAGAAAGTTGCTTAAAATTGCATGCTCTATCTGAATTATGAAAGAAAAAAGTTGGGTTTAGAATTCCTTTAACATTGAGCTACATACATATACCTCTATATATGAATACATATGTATTTATGTATTTATATGTGTATATATGTATTTACAGACATATCTACACATATAAACATATATATATATATATATATATATATATATATATATATATATGTGTGTGCATTGGATCTCTTTGCAATTAAGTAGATGAAAAAATGTAAAAACATACTGTATGTATGCAATATTAATATTCAATAAAGGTGTTAACTATGTATTTACTTTAAATAGTTCACATTCCAATGTTCTGCATATAGCATAATATGTTCTATGTATTTTTAAAGAGATATTCCTATAAAAAAAAAATATATATATATATATATATATATATATATATATATATACATATATATATATATATATATATATATATCTATACCTACATATAATCATGTATATATAGGTATAGATATATATATATATTTTATCAAAATACCATCAGATATATAGAGAAATATTTATTTTATGAATAAATAGAACATATTCTGGTAGAATGTGAAATATTCATATTTTCATGTCAGGTTAGCGTGTGAGTCGGGTGTTTTTTTTCTTCACTTTTTTTCTCCATTAACTGCTATGGGGGAAGAGGTTATCTTTTGCACCACAGTCCAATTGCACTAGAAGTAACCTGTTTGCCCGCGTCAACTCATAATACAAGCGCATCCCAACGCGCTTTAAAAATTTACTTCTAGCACAATTAGCGCTATAGTGGAAGTGGTAAATACCGCTCCACTTGTAATCTGGCCCTTTGTGAGTGAATAAAATGAGACACCAATCAGCAACTAATAGAAGTAAATTGAAACGTAGTAAAATTGCACACTCTGTCTAAAACATATCCATAAATTACATATTTATAAACCCAAAGGCTTTCAATAGAAAATACAGTTCCAATTTGATTTACCTCTTGAAATTTATCTAAAACATTTTTAGTTTAAGATATATATATATATATATATATATATATATATGTATCTCTTTATGGAGAACACGGTTATATTTCTGTGTATTAGACCTTTAGTGTGATTATACTAGCGGTGCTGGTATATATAATTGTATATATATATATATATATATATATATATATATATATATATATATATATAAATAACAAATTACTGTGCACTGTAATAATTTGACTGATAATTTGTAGGTTGAGTTTTTTTAATGAAATCCATCCATCCTTTTTTCCATTAATCTCACACACTTGATATCACACAGAGACATAAAGTACTATTCATCAAGTCTTGTCCTCTTCAAAATGCTTCAAATATATGTGTATTCCTCTGACACAAGGAAGATTCCAAGCATCTTAAGAATTGTCTCACAGTGATTCTTTCCATTAATATTCTCATAAGTCTGTTAAAGTCCTTCTCAAAAGCAATGTAAGTGTGTGCACTGTGCATCAGTTAAATCAGCTAATACCCTATGGGACCTTGGGCACATGTACAAATGAAGGCGTAACTTCTGGAAGCAAATGACACCACTCACACATGCAGCATGCTGTTCTCTTTTCAGGGAAAAACCATTCTAGGAAAGTAGCATGCCTTGCAGTACTCGCACAACAACAAGCCACTGATAAGTCTGATTTGCACTAGAGAGGAATTAAGAAAAAATAGACAGTGTCTTTTAAAGAATGTAAAACTAGACTTTGATTTAAAACACTTAGGGCTAAATTACGAGTGGAGCGCAAATTGCGCTTTTGTAAGCAAGATATTTGCGGTCCACTCAGTAATACCGGCGCCCACAAATGTGCGATGTTATTACAAGTAAAGCGCAATGGAAGTCCTGCATGGAAGCCTTGTGCTCACGCTTGGGAGCCTCGTTCTGATGCCGATAGACATGGCACAGAACCTAACGCAGTGAACGGGGTAAGTAGCGTAGTGTTGGGCAGCAAAGTTTAAATATATATGTATATGAATATATACATATATATTTAATTGTTTAAATTTGTATATACACATAAAAATATATTTTTATAAGCATATACATATATATTTTACAGCAACACACAGTCCTTTGTGCATGTTTTTTAAAAAATAAATAAAGATGCTACAATTTTTTTATTTTAAAAAAGGAAATTTACACTTAATTTGGGGCGCAATTGGGGACTTGAGCACAAAGTGCTACCGTGAGCTTGTATTAGCATTAACCAGCCACTTTAATGGCTGGTTATATAACATGTGCCTGTAAATGGGCAAATTTTCCCATTTACGGGCGGACGGTAAATTAACACTCCACTTGTAATCTAGCCCATTAAAGGGACACTAAAGTCAAAATTAAACGTTCATGATTGAGATAGAACATGCAATTTTTAGAGACTTTCCAATATTCTTACATTATTACATTGTGCACAATATTTTATATGCATATTTTCTGAAGCACCAGCTAGTACTGAGCATGTGCAAGAGTTCACAGTGTATATGTACATTTGCCTGTGATTGGCTAATGGCTGTCACATGATACAGGGTCTGACAAATAGGGGGAAATTAAATTTGTTAGGAAAAATTGAATGCTTATTCAAGTAAGTGCTATTCCATCGTCTTTTTATGCACTTGTTAATTTTTCAAAGCTACTTTAATGGTCGTTTAAAATCACAAACAATTCCAGGTAAAATAAATCACTCTAGATCATGGCAGTCATAAGTTTCACAATACACATATCATTAGCTGCATTCCCCTCAAGCAGGGATAGGGAACCTTGGCCCTGTAGATGTTTCAGAACTACATTTACCATGATGCTCAACTGAACTTCAGAGCGCCTAAGCATCATGGGTAATGTAGTTCTGAAACATCAGGAGTGCCAAGGTACCACATACCTGCCCTAGAGGGACATAAACATGTACAAGAAATTATTGTATTATTATTATTATTATCAGTTATTTGTAGAGCGCCAACGGATTCCGCAGCACTATAAACATAGGTATTATATGCAACGGTAGCATTTATATGAGACAAATGGTTAGAGTTGCACTGTTCTAAATCAGTGCTTGTGAAGGTGATCTACAAAACAGCAGGGCACGTAGGCTTACATACTAAACAGGATGAGAAAAGAATTAGAGGAACTGAGGTAAGAAAAGTGTAGCATACATAAGTAGAATCTTTAAGGCGTGTCTGAAACTTCAAAAACTAGGGAGAGTCTTATTAAGTGAGGCAGAGAGTTCCACAAAATAGGGGTAGTTCTGGAGACATCCTCTAGATGGGAATATGAGGAGGTAATAAAAGAGGAGACAGAGAGGTCATGACTAGAGTGAATGGGATGGGAGGGAGATTATCTGCAGACAAGGTCTGAGCAGTGTTGAGACCTTTAAATGTTAGAGCCAGGATTTTGTGTTTTATGCTGGAGGCTAGAGGAAACCAGTGAAGGGATTGGCAGAATGAGGAGTGCAGCTGATGAGGAGTGATGTGGAAGATCAGCCTGGCAGAGCCCTTCATTATGGATTGTAAAGGTGGTAGAAGAGAGCTAGAGAGACCAGAGACAATGGAGACAATGGAGTTGCAATAGTCAAGGTGAGAATTGATGACAAAGTGGATTAAAATCTTAGCTGTGTATTACATTTTGGAGATGTTTCTAAGATGTAAATGTCAGGAATTGGCCAAATACTGAATGTGAGAAATTAAAGAAAGATTTGAGTCAAGTTTGACCCCAAGACATCAGACATGTGGGGTTGGGGTAATAATGTTATTATCAAAAGTTATAAAACATTTGAGGGTAAATAAAAATTTAAGAAGGGGGGGATAAGGTTCTCAGTTTTGAAAAAGATTTAGCTTAAGGTAGTGAGAGTACATTCAGGATGATATTATAAAGACTATTAGTTTCATGATTTATCAAGGAAGTGGATAGGTCTAGTGCAGAGAGATAGATTTGTCATCACTATACAAAAGATTTTGAAAACAATGGGACTTTATTAAGAAACCTATGGATGACATATTGCACAAGCAAAAAAAAATTAGCGCTCCACATGTAATCTGGCCTATAGTTTTTCAAAGTCTCCCATTTTTTATTAATGTATGAATAAAAGTTATATTTCATTTATTGCCAGCCTCCAGTAGTTGTGTTAATTAGGCGTGCTAATAAATATAGTATACCCATCCCCTCACATGTACATTAATAAATAGAGTTGGTGTATGTGCGTACACTAATGTCAAATATATAAAATATATATAAATATTCTTGGGACTCTCAATAGATAGTGCCATTGGCTTATTTTCTTGTAAATATGTATTGTACTAAGCCTGGTTATGTTTTTTGTTGTTTTTTTTTATAATGAAAAACATTAAAAATATCACATAATATATCTGTACTGTATCACTGTGGTACATTTTGTATATGATATTTTTTTTTAATTTCTGCATTTTTTTTAAAGCTGATGTTTTGTCAAGACAAGATTGTTGCTTTCCTTATTTGTTAGACATTCCTTGCAGTTCTAAAGCCTTTGCAAAATCCAAAAAGGCAGTATTCCCAGTAGCATGCTTTTTAACTGATGTTTTTTTGTTGTTAATTAGATCCAAATTGATTTAAGACAAAGTCTTACTGATAAAACAATGCTGAGTGGCTCTATGCTGAAATATTAAAATATGCAAACACATGTATAACAAACACAATAGACTGCTATACTTTGCATAAAGTCTTCTGTTCCCAAATTGCTGTTGTTCTTCAAGAAGAAATGTTATATTCTTATCAGGTTGATCAATATATGCCCACAACAGAGAACTTTAAAATATGTATTTCCATAAAATGTGCCATTAATATTATATTTATATTCCTAAAATATTTCTTTAAGTGGGTAATGGGATTTGTCATCGAACATTTTTAGTAAAATTACTTATTCTATAAAAATCATTCCACTGATGTATTCCACGTTTGAGTCCATTTGACTTTCCAGCCATCTGTTAGATGTTTTTGTTTATTCTGAATAATAGCTAAAGGCCTGAAACAAATACACCTGACACGTATTTGAGCTGTGAAGTTTAATACAAAAAATGAATATAAATGTATTCATTAACAAAACTTTTACAATTACATCACATGCACTGAAAATTATTCACTTTTTCCCTTGTGTAAATGGAATTGTAATTCTGCTCTAATTTTGCAGAACAAATTAATAGTCTGTAAATACCATAGGAATTAGTAAAAATGTTGGCGTATTTGTTAAAAATGTTGGCTGCCTCTATTCTAAATGAAAGTTGAATATTTTCAAATAATTTTTTGTTTTCATTATCAAATGCAAAATTTGAGTATCAAATATTTGAATATCAAATGTTATACTCGGACATTCAAATATTAACATTTAAATATTTATTTTCAATGACATCAGAATAAGTCTATTGGAAGCAATATTCAAATATAGGGATGGATCACAATACTATTGAAAAACATCAAATGATTTTCAAAAGAAAATTAAAGTCTATGGGAATTTGTGTTGATAAATCGTTTGATAAGTTTTTTTCTATAGGATAGTAATCAATCCCATAATATTTAAGTGTTAGATCTGAGTATTCAAATGTTATGTAATGACTGAATGATAACATTTGTTCCTTGGAACCTTTTGTCAAGGAGATTCTTTATAATACCACATGAGCGTAAACATTCAGACTTTGGTTCATCTTTGATTAACCAATAATTATTATCTTACCCCAGGTAAGAAAAGATGTAATGGTAATTTTTGTATTTGGTATAAAAATGAATAAAAAAGAATAATCTAATCTATGGGCACCAGGTTTAAAGTAGTTGACAAGGAAACTCTTTCTCCACCAAAATAAACAGGTACCTGAGACGTGAAGGAGTTAAATTAATCTTTATATATCACATGGTTAATGTACAAACCTCAATTATTTCATTTGCAAGACACTTGCTTTAGAGTTATGGGCCTTGATCCGATATGCAGCGTCGCCCGCAAAAGCCGGCGACGCCAAATTTTGCGCTGGTTTGGTATCACATATACGACGTAACCTAGAAGTTACGCTCGTATATTTCTGCCGTAGTTTTTTGGCCCATAGACAGGTATACCAAACCAGCGCAGTTTGGTATCCAATATACAGCGTAAGGACTAAAATGGAGAAATCTTACTCCATTTTCACCTTGCCACAAATTGCAGGCATAGTAAGCCTTACGCTGTGTATTGGAGCCCGTAACTCCCTAAACTACCTGCAAAATGAAACCTAACACCTAACGCATGCGCAATGTCTATCTACCTGTCAACCGCGATCCCCCGCCGCAATCCCTAATAAAGTATTTAACCCCTAAACCCCCACTCCTGGACCCGCCGCCACCTACATTAACTACCCCCTAATGTGAGCCCCTTACTCCGCCGCCACCTACATTACCTACCCTCTAATGTGAGCCCCTTACATCGCCACCACCTATATTAACTACCCCCCTAATGTGAGCCCCTTACTCCGCCGCCACCTACATTACCTACCCCCTCATGTGAGCCCCTTACTCCGCTGCCACCTACATTACCTACCCCCTAATGTGAGCTCCTACCCCGCCGCCAGCTATATTAAAATTATTAACCCCTAATCTAATCCCCCTATCCCGCCGCCAGCTATAATAAAATTATTAACCCCTAATCTAATCCCCCTACCCCGCCGCCAGCTATATTAAATTAATTACCCCCTAATCTAATCCCCCTATACCGCCGCCACCTATATTAAATTATTAACCCCTAATCTAATCCCCCTATACCGCCGCCACCTATATTAAATTAATTAACCCCTAAAATACTAAAATTTCCCTACCACTAAGCCTAAGTCTAACCCTACAAATAGCCAATCAGATTGAGCTCGTATTCTATTGGCTGTTCCAATCAGCCAATAGAATGCAAGATCAATCTGATTGGCTGATTGGATCAGCCAATCGGATTGAACTTGAATTTAATTGGCTGATTGAATCAGCCAATCAGATTTTCTTACCTTAATTCCGATTGGCTGATAGAATCCTATCAGCCAATCAGAATATGAGGGACGCCATCTTGGATGACGTCATTTAAAGGAAACTTCATCTTTCAGTCATTGGGCCAGCTGGATGTTCCGCGTTGGAGGTCGGAAGGAAGAAGATTGAAGATGCCGCTTGGAGGAAGACTTCGCCCCGATGGAGGACCTCTTCTTTGCCGCTTGGATGTAGACATCGCCGGGATGGAAGACCTCTTCTTTGCCGCTTGGATGAAGACATCGCCGGTATGGAAGACCTCTTCTTTGCCGCTTGGATGAAGACATCGCCGGGATGGAGGACCACATCTGGATGAAGAGTTCGGCCTGGCTGGGTAAAGACGACTCAAGGTAGGGAGATCTTCTGGAGGTTAGTGTTTTTTTAAGGGGGGTTTGGGTGGGTTTAGAGTAGGGGTATGTGGGTGGTGGGTTGTAATGTTGGGGGGTGGTATTGTGTTTTCTTTTACAGGCAAAATAGCTGATTACTTTGGGGAAATGCCCTGCAAAAAGCCCTTTTAAGTGCTGGTAAAAGAGCTGGTTACTTTTTAATTTAGAATAGGGTAGGGCATTTTTTATTTTCGGGGGCTTTATTATTTTATTAGGGGGCTTAGATTAGGTGTAAGTAGCTTAAAATTCTTGTAATCTTTTTTTATTTTTTGTAATTTAGTGTTTGTTTATTTTGTAATTTAGTTTAGTGTATTTAATTGTATTTTAGTTTAGATATTTGTAGTTTATTTAATTTATTGATAGTGTAGGTGTATTTGTAACTTAGGTTAGGATTTATTTTACAGGTAAATTGGTAATTATTTTAACTAGGTAGCTATTAAATAGTTATTAACTATTTAATAGCTATTGTACCTAGTTAAAATAAATACCAAGATACCTGTAAAATAAGTATAAACCGTAAAATAGCTACAATGTAATTATTAATTATATTGTAGCTATCTTAGGGTTTATTTTATAGGTAAGTATTTAGATTTAAATAGGAATAATTTAGTTAATATTATTAATATTTATTTTAATAATAATTAAGTGAGGGGTGTTAGAGTTAGATAGGGTTAATATAGTTAATATATATATATATATATATATACATATATATATATATATATATATATATATATATATATATATATAATATAATAACTATATTAACTATATTAACCCTAATATAATTAGGGTTAATATACTTAATATATATAATATAATAACTATATTAACTATATTAACCCTAATATAATTAGGGTTAATATAGTTAATATAGGTGGCGGCGGTGTAGGGGGATTAGATTAGGGGTTAATAATTTTAATATAGGTGGCGGCGGTGTAGGGGGATTAGATTGGGGGTAATACATTTATTATAGGTGGCGGCGGTGTATGGGGATTTAGATTAGAGGCAAAAGAGCTGATTACTTTGTGACAATGCCCCGCAAAAAGCCCTTTTAAGGGCTGGTAAAAGAGCTGGTTACTTTAGGGCAATGGCCCACAAAAAGCCCTTTTAAGGGCTGGCAATAGAGCTGTTTACTTTGGGGTAATGCCACGCAAAAAGCCCTTTTTAGGGCTATTTCTAGCGTTAGACTTAGGTTTATTGGTAGGGATATTTTAGTATTTTAGGGGTTAATTAATTTAATATAGCTGGCGGCGGTGTATGGGGATTAAATTAGGGGTTAATAATTTTAATATAGCTGGTGGCGGGGTAGGGGGATTAGATTAGGGGTTAATAATTTTAATATAGCTGGTGGCGGGGTAGGAGCTCACATTAGAGGGTAGGTAATGTAGGTGGCAGTGGTGTAAGGAGATCACATTAGGGGGTAGGTAATGTAGGTGGCGGTGGAGTAAGGGGCTCACATTAGGGGGTAGTTAATATAGGTGGCGGTGGTGTAAGGAGATCACATTAGGGGGTAGGTAATATAGGTGGTGGCGGAGTAAGGGGCTCACATTAGGGGGTAGTTAATATAGGTGGTGGCGGTGTAAGGGGCTCACATTAGGGGGTAGTTAATATAGGTGGCGGCGGTGTAAGGGGCTCATATTAGGGGGTAGGTAATATAGGTAGTGACGGAGTATTAGTATTTATGTAATAAAAAATTAAAACATATTGCTATGTTTGACATCCACTGTTGTAACTAAATATATCATTCTTACTCAAAAGTAAATATGTACAGTAAATACTTCATATGATCTGGTATGCACTCAGTATATAATACCTATAATACCTTTATTCTGTGTCTCTATGATGGCTGTCATTACAGTCACATCATATATATATATAAATATATATACAGTATATATATATATATATATACAGTGGGGCAAAAAAGTATTTAGTCAGCCACCAATTGTGCAAGTTCTCCCACTTAAGAAGATGAGAGAGGCCTGTAATTTTCATCATAGGTATACCTCAACTATGAGAGACAAAATGTGGAAACAAATCCAGGCAATCACATTTGCCCCTATTTATCAAATGTCTTACGGACCTGATCCGCCTGTAGGCTTCTTCTAGATAGTCAGTGGTGTATAGTATAACTAGACCTCCACCCTTATCCGCTGCTTTAATGATAATATCTGGATTGTTTTTGAGTTCAATAAGCATATTACTTTCCTTTTTAGTTAGATTATATTCCTGTTTATTCTTAGGTTTACATTTCTATAGATCTTCCTTCACAGCTTTTTCAAACATTTCCAGATATTTTCCCTTTTCTTGAGTGGGATAGGAATTAGATTTTGATTTAAGGTCTGTATGTGTATATATATCTGTATATTTATTACTTGTCTCTATATTAGAGTTAGGGGCAGATAGTGAACGTTCAACAGGATTTTTGAGATAATATCTTTTCAAAGTAAGTTTTCTAACGTACTGGTTGACATTAATCAGTGTATTGAATTTGTTAATTCTGCATATGGGAGCAAAGGAGAGTGCTTTGCTTAAGACCTTTTCCTGTTCCTGATTTAAATCAATCTTGCTTAGATTGAAAATACCTCCTGTATTTACTACTTCCACCTTTTTATTTCTTGTCTGTCTTCCTCTCCCTCTCTTTCCTCTAATCTTCTTTTTCTTTTTTGGACCCATTCCCTTTCTCTTGGTGTCTCTATATTTGTCCCCCATGAGGTGCCTTCTGCTGATGAGCATATACTAGGCACTAGCGACAAAATGAAACCATTATATGATTGGTTGTGCATCCGGTGACCTCACAGAGACACGTACCAATCAGATCATGCATTAAAAGCACGTTGTGGGGGGTGGGACCCATGGTTAGGTTCCCAGAGGTGGTTGCGGTGCTCGAGGCTCTGATTAGAACTGAACTCTCTGGAGCGTATCTGTCCTCAGCCGTTAATGCATGATCTGATTAGTCCATGTCTCCGTGAGATCAGGAGGCAGAGCTGGACTGGGAATAAAAAGCAGCCCTGGAAAATATGGAGACCAGCCCTATTTTCCGTTCACTCAGTATAATGGGCACACTGCTTTTTTCTTAAAGGTGTCACCGGTTGTACAACCAATCGGATAATGGTTTTATTTTGTTGCTAGCGCCTAGTCAGAATATACATATACGCATTGGTGATTGGCTGATAGCTGTCACTGTGGGAGTGGAAATAGATATAACTGGATAGCTGTGGGAGTGGAAATAGACATAACTTTGAAAAATGTTGTCAAAAAAAATCTACTACTGATTCGAAGTTCAGACTAAGTGCTGTTGCTTTGTCTTGTTATCATGCATTATGCAAATCTACTGTTTTTACTGATCCTTTAAATATAAATATATATATACTGTATATCAGTGCTTTTCAAACTGTGTGTCGTGACTCATTAGTGTCGGCGGCAGTGTGTAGGTGTGTCCTTGCTTCAGCACCAATTTTTTTGAATTTACAATTCTTTTTAAAAAAAATTGGTTTCTGACTTTCCGCCTGCCTGCTACGCATATCACATGGTTGACACGTGATTGATACCTAGTGGGTCACAGATCATCTTAACCTATTGGGGCAGCTTAGCGGGAACTGAAACTATTCCCATTGGCGGCACATTGGCTTCTGTCTGCACATGTAGTCTCCTCAATCGGCTCGTGACTGCACGTGTAGTCAGTGAGTGGGACAGCAGTGTGTTTGCAGCGTGGGCAGTAGTCAGTTGGACTCGCAGAGCTCTGAGAACAGCAGCTTAAATGTTGAGCTGAAGTCAGAAATCAAAGTTTTGTTTTTTTTAGCAAGCTCCCAGTAGTGCATTGCTGCTCCTGCTCTTGATATATGGATAGGAAGTGGAAGCTTAAAAATGCTTGATGATGAAATGCGAGTGTCTGTATCTAATATTCACTAAATATTTTAGAAACTGTGTTTAGCCCATCAACCTCAAACATCCCATTAAAAAAGTAAGTAGCTATTGGTGTTATTAAACTTTGTTTTAATTCTTGCACATGCTTACTGTTACTTGTAAATACATTTCGGTATTATATAATTTATGTATGTGTACGTATCTCTTAAAACAAGTTAGTTTAACCTCCTGTTTGAAGACAGTTATCTTAAGAAACGTTATGTAAATATTAAATATAATAATGTAAAAAATACTAACCATAATTATTAATAATTATGTTAAAGTATAACAGAGGTTCTAAAAAAAATTCAAAAAAATACATATGTATTCAAATTATTTTTAAAACCTTTTTTTAGTAATTTTTAATAATGATTAATATTTTTACATTATCTTTAAATTTAATATCTACATAACGTGCCTTATGATAACTGTCTTCAAGTGCGCACAGCATTAGACCTACACTGCTAAAACTGAATTCACATATTGTACATTCCAATGCTCTTCACAGAAATCAATGTAATATTTCTATTATTATATAGATATCTGTATACATCAGATTTGAAAAAAAAAATAAAAAAAATATATATATATATATATATATAGGTATAGATATATATATAAAAATAAATACATACAAGCAGGGGTCAATTCCTACAAACAAAAGTGTGGAAACTCACCAAGACTTCCACCCCATCAATTAATTTTGTTTTATAAACACACACACACACACACACACATTATGCGTGTATATATATATATATATATATATACTGTATATAAATATATATGTGTATATATATATATATATATATATATATATATATATATATATACACACACACCTTGGTTAATGGAAGCAAATTAAAACAAATGAAGGGTTGAATCATTGCTTTTGGGTCTGAGAATCCTCCTCTGTCACACAGTCTCACTCACTAAAGGTGCAATAGTCCTATTTCTGCTGAGGGGGGCTAAATAACCCCAGAGTTAATCAGAAATGTAAGCACCATGTGTTCCACACAGTTCAAGATGATCTCACAGCAGGACAGATGACAGACTTGCATTTAGTGTATTGTAGGAAGTGTTACTGCCCATTACTAGAGTATCTTACTATCCCTCTAACCAGACTTGGCTCCTGCTCCTCCCACCAGCATCAGCAGTGTTTACTAAAGCATATCTGTTCTCTGTCCAGTGGGAACTTAGTTTCTCTTGCAAAAATAGTGCAGGAGCTCCGTTCCCATGCTTTCCCTCTCGACTTGACCCCTGCATACAGGTATAGGTATATATACAAATGTAAATAGAAATATTTATTGGAATATATATATATATATATATATATATATATATATATATATATATATATTACGTATATTTTTAATGTGAAGAATATTGGAATGCACAATATTATTAGCTCAGTTCGGCTATTGGTGTTTATGTTTTTTTCAGTTTGTACACTCTATTAAAATTAAAGTCTATGGAGAGAGCACATTAACGCACTCGCAATATCTGAAGTCCAACTCTTTGCATGCGTTGGGTTTAACACACATGCAAACTTCATACTTTCAACTTGTAAAATAAGGGAAACCCCACGCAGGCAGACTTTAACTTTTAGCGAAGTTAAAGCTTGAGCATGAGCGCTAAATAGCGTGCCACTTGTAATCTAGCCCTTAGATCGGTTAACAATGGTGCAGATGGAAATTAATTTCAATGGTTATCTATGAAAGGGCAATTAAGCGGCCTTCTTTAAAAACACAATTAAAAACTTACAATCAAATATTAAAAATAAAATATAAGAACACACCATTTGTAGATTTTTTTTATGAAGTAACTATAGAATAATGTCCATCCTGCCAAGATACAAATGTCAATCATATAGTTACTGTGTGTTGAGTGCTTATTGTGATGACAATAGGTGAATGCCACACATGCAAATGAGAATTTTCTTTGCAGGGTGAACAAAGGTGTTACACAAATAGAGCTTTCCTGTAACCTTAAGAGGTGTGAATGGGCAATTGTATATGTCAGTTTTGGGACAACCTCCCAATTTCTATTTTGAAAAGAGATACTTAAAAGACTATTAAATACAGTAGAATTTCATAATTACCAAGTGCATAATACAAAGACAATTAAATATTATGAATTCTAAAAAAGCAGTCAATTTTTTAGCGAATTTTTTTTCCCCCCTATTTGCTGGCCCACTGTATCATGTGACAGCTATTATCCAATTACAGACTAGTATAAGTATACTGTGCAAACCTGTGCACACGCTTAATAGGAGCTGGTACCTCACAAAGTGCAGATATAAAAAGACTGTGCAAAATTTGATAATGGAAATAAGTTGGTGAGTTTCACAAAATTGCATGCTCTATATGAATTATGAAAGTTTAATTTTCACTGTTGTGGCCCTTTAACACATGAAAAAATTATTTTAAGGAGCTTTTGGCTGAAAACATTTTCTTATCAGTGGTTTTTTTAACAAACAAAATAATATAGCATTGCGATCACTCAAGGAATTTGGCTCCCAATTCGGTCAGAAAGTGAAAATTGTTTTTGGTAAAAATTTGCTAAAAGACTGTGATCGACCCATATGTGTCTCATTAAGGAGAGTTCACTAATATTCTTTGGGCTAGAAAGTCAAGAAACAGCAGTCATAAGATACGAGCAGGAAGATTGACGGCCCCTGCTAGCGGCCGATTGGCCGTGAGTGAGCAGGGAACAGCATTGCACAACGTATGCTGTTGGCATTTTGCGAGGTTGAGCGGACATGATTAGCTACAGTAGGGTTAAAAGGTAACCTACTGGGTCTTAGGTTAGGGGATATTAGGGGGTAGCAGTGTATGGGGACTTTTTGCATTGTGGAATGTGGCGATTATGGCAGTTAAGGGTTAATAGTGTAGAGGTACAATTAGGGGGTTAAAGCATTTGGGGTTCATATATTGATTTTTACAGTAGGTTTAGTGCTGGTGTGGACTGTTTCAAAAGTGATATTTCAAGTTGATTATTGCATGCAATGAGCATGCAGCAAATAACTTGTAATATTAATAAAAAATGTGTGCAATGCACTAAATAGACCTTCTTGTTATAAGTATGGGATACGTTACTTTTAGAGCTCGCACAAAACAAGTCCTTGGTTGAATTTCTGAACTAATAACCTGTAATATCAGATTGAGCTCTAGAGATTGCTCAAGGCCAAGTGCAACATAACGCACCATGTAACAACATAACACTACACTTGTAACATAGGCTATTGTAGGGGAAACCACAATCCTTGATTTAACATAAGCAGCTTGATTTATCATCCCGTGGAGGACAGGGGCGGATATTTTCACCCCTGTCCGCCATGCTGCCTGCATTTACCATTGCACATGAGCGCTCCTGTGCGCTTGCTTGCAACTTGCTCCTTGCCCGCGTGGGATTGGCAGAGGAGAAGCCGAGCAGAGAGGTCAGAAGAGAATGGGGAGATTGAAATTCTCCATCTAAGAGGTGGAGAACAGGGCAGATGACTGCTGCTTGATAAATCTTTACTGCAGGTTTGCTTGTGTGAACCTGCAGTCAAAAGGGAGACAAGGGCTTGATAAATCAAGCCCATAATGGAATTTCTTTTTCTAAATAGTTTTAGTCCCTTGGAGTAATACATTGACAATCCTTCTCTGGAAGCTGGGAAATTAAATAAAAACTATTTCATGTAGCCATTTGTCAGATATTTTTACAGTCAATAGCAAACACTTCAGTCAAGGATCTAGAGTTAACAAATTGAAACATTCTTAAAAATGACATTCACTTATTTTTTTTCCACTCAGTTGTCAGCTCTTTCAAAATATGATTTTCCGATTGGATAATCTGATGAGAGTCGTTATTTCCAGTTTCAAACACTAAAAGTATTTATGATGGTGTAAAATAAACTTTATTACCACAGTAATATGTAGTTAGTACCATTTAACAGACATCATTCTAACTTTTTATTAAGTTTTAAAAAATCTAGTAAATATCAATCATTTCATCCAGAAAATAAATTGATATAACTACATTTGTTTATTAAGTAATAGTTTATCCAGCTAAAACTATTTCTAATTTTATTGAGTAGCAGGACAGATGTATGAAAACAAGATTTAAAAAAAAAAAAAAAAAGATTGTTGCTGACAGCTACGTACAAACTGAAGAAGTATCTGCTACATTTATGAGTCTATATTAGAGATGGGCAAATGTGTTTATATTCGAATTCGAATGTTAGAACAAATGTTATTGTAGAAAATGGATTTACATAATAGAATGTTGATAAGAACAAATATTCTTAAAAATTAGATTTTCAAATGTTATTTACAGTTTTCAAATGTCACATTCGAATTCGAATGTCACATTCGATTTCGAATGTCACTTTCAAATTCGAATATTACATTTATAAAACACAATTGTAGACTAGAAACACTATTTCGAATTCAAATGTCACATTCGAATTGAATATCACATTTGAATCGAATATCACATTCAAATTTGAATATTACATTTATAAAACACAGTATTAGACTAGAAATACTATTTCGAATTCGAATGTCACATTCAAATCAAATATCACATTTGAATCGAATATCACATTTATGAAACACAGTTGTAAACTAGAAATACTATTTTGAATTTGAATGTCACATTCGAATGTCACATTCGAATTAGAATATTATATTTAAAAAACACAGTATTAGACTAGAAATACTATTTCGAATTTGAATGTGACATTCAAATTCGAATGTCACATTCGAATTCGAATATTACATTTAAAACACAGTATTAGACTAGAAATACTATTTCAAATTCGAATGTGACATTTATTAAACACAGTTGTAGACTAGAAATACTATTTCAAATTTGAATGTCACATTCAAATTCGAATATTACATTTCAAAATTGAATGAATACATAGCTAAACATTCAAACAAATATTTTCGAATTTTATTGAAAAATACGAAAACGAACATTCGAAAATAGAATGTTAGAATGTTATATAAACATTCGAAATTCGATTCGAATGAACGAATGTATAAAAATTCGTTTTAAATTTAGAATTTTTAGAAACATTCGCCCATCTCTAGTTTATATATATAGCATATATATATAGCTATATTTGACTTCAACGTGATGAGCACGACTACAACAAAACATGTAAATGGCAAATTCATTTTTATATTGCTGGAATATTTAAAAAACAACATTAAAAGTTAAGCTTTATTTAAAAATGAATTACACAACCAAAGTTGTTTAACAACACTCTCCAGAAGATTTCCACACCGAACACGCTTCTGTCCAATACAAAAACTCAGTAAAGGAATTATCGATTGTGTCTTATATAGCTAAAATGATATAACCTGCTTTGATGTTTGGAAGCATGTATGCACCATTTCAATTTAATCATTCACTTAAACAATTCATTATTATTCTTCTAAATTGAGATTTTACACAGCCTAAATGCTCCTATAGGGTAAATTTATCAAGCTGCATTTGCAACTTTTGAGGCTTTTTGTAACAAGCTTGCAAGACCTAGCCTGCTGCCACAAATATAAAGAGATGTAAAACCCCAAACTTTTCTTTTGTGATTCAGATAGTGTATACAATTTTAATTAAGCTTCTAATTTACTTCTATTATCAATTTTGCTTGTTTCCCTGGTATTCTTTGTTGAATAGATTCCAAAGTAGGTGTCTAGAGCACTATATGGCAGGAAATAGTGCTACTATCTAGTGCTTTTGCAAATGGATAACATTCTTGCAAAAGTGCTGCCATATATGGTGTTAGACAGGTGCATGCTCCTGTGTTTATGTCCTTGCTTTTCAACAAAAGATACCAAGAGGAAAACAAAGAACATTTTACAATAGAAGTACATTGGAAAGCTGTTTAAAATTGCATGCTCTCTTAAAGGGACACTGAACCCAAATTTTTTCTTTCATGATTCAGATAGAGCATGACATTTTAAGCAACTTTCTAATTTACTCCTATTATCAAATGTTCTTTATTCTCTTGGTATCTTTATTTGAAATGCAAGAATGTAAGTTTAGATGCCGGCCCATTTTTGGTGAACAACCTAGGTTGTCCTTGCTGAGTGGTGGATAAATTCATCCAGCAATCAAAAAATGCTGTCCAGAGTTCTGAACCAAGAAAAAAGCTTAGATGCCTTCTTTTTCAAATAAAGATAGCAAGAGAACGAAGAAACATTGACAATAGGAGTAAATTAGAAAGTTGCTTAAAATTGCATGCTCTATCTGAATCACAAAAGAAAAAAATTGGGTTCAGTGTCCCTTTAATCACGGACAAAAAACATTTGGGTTTCATATACCTTTAAGAAGCAGGAACTACTTATTTTGCCTGTCCACCAGTCACTTGTTTGGAGTAATTGACATACCCTGCTCTCACACAATTTGGTTATGCAAGAGCAACAGTCAGCATTGAACAAGAAAGCTCTTGTACAATGCTATATTTCACCACATGATGCAGCATTACAAATTGCAATTGAACTTGTTTTTTTTACTTTCAAACTTGCCCACCTGCAATCATTTTGCCTTGTATCTTTGTAATAATCGAGGGAGGAAATGATGTATACATTTTTTTATATAAAATAGTTTCATCTGTGTAACTGCCCTGTGTAAAGTTACTATTCAGAATAAAAAAAAAGACAACAACCTGACAATCATCACAAGTACATTTATAACAGTATAAGTAGTTGTGCATGCCCATATGTAAATGATAGGAGTGACATCACTGATCACATGTTAGCTCATGCAGACTAATGTTATGTTATGCAAAAAAGTATTTAGTGACAGAAAGTAAGAGACAAGTATATAACAGCACTATGAGTTCAAATGATGATTCTAGGTAACTGCATGAGAATCTTTCTAGATATATTTGTATTATGACCCTGACCCAGATGTGGACTCCCTGCTCAATGTGCCTAGAGGGATATAGCTGCACCTCACTGAAGAAGCCCCAAAAAGGCTGAAACAGTCATTCCTGGTTCAGTTGATATACTTCAGGAAAGTTATTGTCTGTGAAAAGCACAATTGGGTTAAAATAAGTTTCTTCTAGGTTGTAACTTGGCATAAAACATGCTACCAAACTGTTATTTGTTCCAAATAGAGCTCTTCTCCTTCTGTATGTGTTTGTATTATGACCTTGTGAAGTCTCCCTAGGGGTGATGGGGGAAACCAGACAATGAGGCCTATTTATCAAAGGTCTTGCAGACCTGATCTAACAGTGCGGATCAGGTCCGCAAAATCTCGCTGAATGTGGAGAGCAATACGCTCTCTGTATTCAGCATTGCACCAGCAGCTCACAAGAGCTGCTGGTGAAACGCCCTCCCCTGCAGACTCGCGGCCAATCGGCCGCCAGCAGGGGATTTTCAATCAACCCGATCGTACTTGATCGGGTTGAATTGTGGCGATTCCTGTCCGCCTGCTCAGAGCAGGCGGACAGGGTTATGGAGCAGCGGTCTTGTTGAAGACTCGAGTCTTACGTCAATTTTGGTTAGGGTGCGAGTATAGGTGTTAGGTTTTTTTCACTTTTCTCTCTCCATTGAAGTCAACGGGAGAGTATGTTAAAGAGGTCGCAACATTGTAACTTAGCTCTTTGCATGCGTCGGGTTAGCAAGCTAATATGCTGCATAAAATGTGTTGTTCCTAACCTAATAGTAATGGTAAAAAAGACAAACATTTGCAAATTTATTTTGCCTATTAAACTGTTAAATATCAGAAAGCGCAGGAATAAGACTGTTTCAACTTAGTAATATATGTTGAGTGTATAAAATAATAATATAGTGACCAAACTTACTGTCACAATGTTTTCATACAGTCTTTACTAGCTAAGCATAAACTCACAATAAAGAGGGTAAGGCAAAAAAAAAAATGGTTTGGAAACATCTTTTGGACTGAATATTCAGAAAATGTAGTTTTCCGAATATTCGACTGCCATCGATCCGTTGTAAACTAAACAAATACTGAACAATTGTGAAAAATGTATGTTAGTTTTTTTAAACAAATGCAAATGTTGTTTTGCTACAGGTGAAAAAGTTCACTTGTAGTGTTACATACTTTCCTATAGCGTGCTGGAGAGCCGTGCTAATCCTGACCCTTCTTCACAGAGCCCCGTGGCGGGCACACTAATAGGAGGCTTAGTAAATCCTAGGACCTGTGCTAAAGGCAACGGTCCTTTACCGCAGACCCTGGGATTGGCCACACTATGCCTCCTATTAGGGGACCCCAGAGCTCTGTGAAGAAGGGTCAGGTTTAGCACAGTCAGTATTTATTAATTTTCTTTAAATGTTGTGGTTCATTCTTTCTATTTCGGATATTTGTTTTGTGGAAACAAAAACAAATATCCGTATTTCATAAACGAATGTAAATTGGTAACTAAACAAATCTTAAATCTTAATTTCAATATTGGACCAACATGTTTGTTTGTTAAAAACAAATTTCCAGTGTAATAAAAGCAAAGGCTAAACAAGATCAATATCATTTCTGGAACTTAGCTGGATCCCAGATACTACTAACATTTCAGTTTTAAAAAGAAATATGAACATTGACTATTTTCTCAAGTGTTGACAACTATGGTTATCTGCTGTATATACTATCATTCCTCATGAAAAGAGACAGATGCATTGAAAGTTATGCCTGAGATAACCCAGTTGATGTTGTCAGACAAATTCCCACTAGTACAACAAAGCAGAATTTCTTGAAATGATCATCTGCTGGTTGCTAAGTTTAATCTGTTTATGGCAAGGGCAAGAGTACTTTTGTGCTTCAATGAAAAGTCACTAAGTGATAACCAATTAAATTAAAACTAAAGTTTTGCTAAATTGCCCCCAAATCTTCTGACCTTAGAGCGACTTTTACAAATGATTAAGAAGTTGTAGGAAATTGTTACAGTCAGCTATTGACTCAAAACTGTATCCTCAGTCCTCAGTTGCAATGCCTTAATAAAAGTCTTGTCTAAAAATACTCACATGCAAGTGCTATGATGTGCTAATATTACTTGTGCAAAATCCATAGTATTTTTTGTGCAGATATCACAAGTTAGTGCTTAAAGGGACACTGAACCCACATTTTTTCTTTTGGGATTCAGATAGAGCATGAAATTTTAAGCAACTTTCTAATTTACTCCTATTATCGAATTGTCTTTATTCTCTTGGGGCTCCATGTACTAAGCTGTCTGCGAGGTCTTCGTCACTATTTTCGTCTAAATTTCTGCGTGCGGATCAATAACCGTATGTACTATCCCACGAATCCATTGAAAACCTTATATTAACAAACGTCGAGCGAACTTGCCCGCAAATCGTGAATTCTCGTCTTTTTTGTAGCTAGAAAATACTCGCTCGACATAAATCTCGCACAAAACAGGAATTACTAAACTATCTATTTATACGCTCGTGAATTTATCCGCACCTACCTCGTTAAAAATCCCTCGCCAGCTAATAGGTGGCGAGCACCATAATAAACAATAGGGTCTATCAGATCAACGCCTACAACTGATTTAAAAGAGGTGTACAATTGAATGGTTACTCACTTTTGATCCTGTTAGCCATTATGGAGACACTTCTTCAACTTTATATTGTTAGTCTGATGCAAATGAGGGGTAGAAGGCAAATTCGTCAACCTGATGCCCCAAATCCGGTTCGAAGAAGGCGATTACGAGTACAGCGGGTATTCCTTCCTCGGGTTCCTTTAGATGCCCTTTCCGATCGAGAGGTTATTCAAAGGTTCCGTCTGGATCGACATTCAATATTGTCTTTATATGCTCAAATAGCACATTTTCTAGAGCCTGTGATGGCTCGTTCAAGGGCCATTCCCGGAATACTAAAGTTTCTTGCTGCCTTGCACTTTTTTGCCACCGGATCATTTCAGGCAGTGTCCAGCGTCATCATTGGTTTCAGTCAGTCTGCCTTTTCTCGTCATCTTTCCAAAGTTATCGATGCACTCATGCATATATTCCCCAAATATGTTTGTCTACCATCTACCACAGAAGAGTGGCAATTGATAAAGTCGCAATTCTACAGTGTGGCTGGAATGCCAAATGTTCTTGGGGCAATAGACTGTACCCATATTGCAGTTCGACCGCCACGGTTACGGGAGGAGATTTACCGCAACCGAAAGTCCTGCCATTCCTTGAATGTACAGATGGTTTGTGACCCCAAAATGAGAATTATCAGCGTGAGATCAAATTACCCTGGCTCCTGCCATGACGCTTATATCCTGCGGCAGACTGGACTGTACCAAAAATTCGAAAATGGGGAAATGCCAGAGGGATGGTTATTAGGTAAGCTTGAATTGAACTCAACCAAAAAATTTTAAGGTTTTTTAAAGAGCATGTAATTTTAAACGACTTTCAAATTGACTTTTTATTCTTTTTATATCACTTGTTGAAAATCATATCTAGATATATGCTCAATAGCTCCCGATTGGTTGCTGCACCTAGAGGCCTTGTGTGATTGGCTCACACTTGTGCATTGCTATTTTTTCAACAAAGGATATATAAATAAATTTATAAAAAACACATTATATAATTAAATTTTTAATTTGTTACTATAAATTTATACTAATTTGACGCTAGCCTCAATAACTAATAAAAATTATTTTGTCTTTTTGGAATGACTTACATCAATATTTTTTTTTTTTTAATTACAGGGGATGCCGGTTACCCTTGCTATGAATGGCTTCTGACACCCTATAATAACCCCCAACTCCGGAAACATATTCGTTTTAATGAAGCACACAAGAGCACAAGGGGTGTCATTGAAAGGACTTTTGGATTATTGAAAATGAGGTTCCGATGTCTGGACAGATCTGGCGGTGCAATGCAGTATTCTACAGAAAAAGTAGCAAGAATCATCTTAGTTTGCTGTGTCTTGCATAATATTGCCACCAAAAGAGGATGCCCCATTGATGACGATATTGCCATGCCTTTTAATGACTTTCCAGAAGAAATTTTCAGAGAAAACACCAATAGACGTGGCATGGCCACAAGGGATATGGTTTCTGACCAATATTTCGAAGATTGATTTTTCTCGACCGATTTTTTCCTCTTGTATGTAAATTGTGTTCTGCAGTTATGTTTTTTTTTTTTCAAATAAAATTTGTGTGCAACATCATCATATTGTTATTTCTTTGTAGCCCTTTTTCTAAACAAACCTTATTTGCATTGTTCACACCACAAAAATAAATGAAACAGAATTTTTTTTAAAGAAAATAATATAACAATTTATTTTTAGTTCAAAAGGCAACAAGAATAAGAATTATAACTATTTCTATCCTAATACAACTAATATATTTACATAACTAAAAAAGTTCAACATTTATCTATTCAAAAGGTTACATATTAGACTTACTATTCTACATTTAACCAGTGATTTTGTTACATAGTAATTGTATCAAATATAAATGAATCACAAAATTTGAGAATAGTGTTATCTGTTATCTGTGGTCAATAACCTAGGATATAGTGATGTACTAAAAAACAAATTATCCATGACGATATATTTATATCGTCATTGTTCATTCCTCATGCAAAATTTATCGTTCCAACAGAAATTTAATATAATTTTTGTTATTAATGGTTAGTCGGATCAACAATATTATTCATGTTACATTGTATTAGAAAAATAAAGATTCAACAAAAAATAATGCTACATTGTAAAAATAGTCATGCGTCAATTTGATTGACAAGTATAGTTGTGACGTCAGATACTAACATGTCGCTAACGGAGCCTTTCACAGCTGGAGAAATAGTCATTCTGGTATATGCAATGGAACAATATTTTCCTCATCGTATGGGAGGAGTACGATTGGTAAAGCAGGACAGTCGTGATCATATTATATACGAAATGATAAGAAGGATGTATAGAGTATCAAAGATAAAAAGGACAAGACATCAATGCCTAAGAAAGTACAGCGATTTGAGGCGTAGGGAAACTAATTATTACAATTCAATTAAACGACTAATAAGAAACTGTAAGTATAAATGTCTAGTGTTACTGATAGTAAGTTTCAATTGTAAACGTTATTGATAGTAAGTCCAATAACTGCGTCATCTTTTACCTTTCACCATTGATTTATTTGCAATAATAGTAGGAACAAGGGACAACACATTTGACTTTCAGTATTCCGTTAAAACTTTTCTATCTGAACATTGAAAGACAAAAATTATGTTCATTGTTCCTTTAGCTTTAATAGACTGTTATTTAATTTTTCGCACCTTGTTTATAGTATCTTATTTTTTTTCTAAAGGTATTCACCTTTAAGTAAGCTATATACTTGTTGATTAAACTAGAATGTACTGTCTAATAAGCATTTAATTAATAATATTGACATCAAGAAATCTCAAAATCCAATTTTACATTGATAATAGCATTCGATAATCGATTTAATCATATATTTTCAGTATTATTAATCCAGAAAATGTTTGCTTTTAGTATATCTTCAACTTGCATATATGAAATGAAAATTAACATCTATTAATCATTACAACTATAAAAATAAAGTCAATTTTTACAAACAGATATGAAAAAATCAAAATCAAAAACACAAAAAATTCCACGTTATTTAAGAGAAATAAGGATTGAAACGCCAAATAGTGGGATCACTTCACCACCCCTTCCTTTGACACTTATGGACATACCAATGACTCCCAAAAATAACAGAGCAGTGAAAAAAATGGCTGTCAACACTCAAAAAGGTACATAACGATAGAACAGGGTTAACAAGGTTTTATAAATTGTAAATAAAATAACTAATAATTATAAAAAAAAATTATGTTTAATAATCTAATGCACATTTAGATATCCCTGGATGTTCTTATGAAGAAATTCCATCCGTTGAAAAAGAACATAATTATTATTTTGATCTTGAGGTCGATGAGCCATGCCCAAAAGATGATGATACCAATCTTGGAAGAGGTATTAGAATTTTTGTTTTTTAGGGAAGTGAAATATTGAAAAAATAATGTAATTTTAAATTTAATTTTTTATATATTTATAAAAAGGTCAACCTTTGGACAAAGCGGTACAAGTGGAAATAGAATTGGATGGCATGGTATACGCAACAAGTAATGATATTGGACAAAACATGGTTCCTCCTAAAAAAAATCTGATAAACAAAGGTATTTTATTTATTTACCTTTGTCAAAAATCGAATAATTGTAAAAAAAATAAATTAAAAAGTTAAAATTTTATTTATTTATTTTACTTTAGCCTCTGGTTCAAGCGATGTTTACACATTAGAGGAAAAAATTGTGCAGACAGAAAATGATATGGATATCATACCTCCCAAAGAAAATGAAGGTATATACAGATATCAATATATTATTTATATTTTGTTATGTGATTAATATGTGAATTTAATTTATTTTTATTTATTTTAAGGTATAGAAGTTTTTGAAGAAAAAATCGATGAAAGCACACAAACTTTTTTGGATGATAACTTCAAAATTAAATTGGCAAAAATTAGGTCTACAATGGGAATGTTGATGGAGCAAGTTGATTTTTTGTACAAGAAATATGGCATTTAGTTTTTTTTTTAAAATAAATCTTTTAAAGCACTTTCTATTGTTTTGAAAAATTTTTTTTACAAATTTTGAAACATCCAAAAAATAAGGGATGATGATTGTTTGGTATAAAAATCCAATTTTTTTTTTTTTTTTTTTACCATTTCATATAAAAAAAATATATTGTAAGCAATAAAAAAAATTTTCAATGAAAAAAAAAATTGGATTCATTCTTTTTTTAAAAATTTTAATAAAAAACACCAAAAATTATTTGTAAAAATATTAGTGGAACTCGAAAATAGAAATATATTTAGAACAAAAATATAAAATAAATTAAAAAGTGCAACATCAAAAACAGTATAAACTTAAGTTATTAATACAAATAATAAAGATGTCTATCACTACTGTCCTGGCCTATTGGGTTCAGAAGGACCCTGTCTTTCTCGAATAATGGACAGGAGAGAATTCATTGTTTGTTCTGCGAGGCGTAATGAACGGTTTATCTGTTCGTTGTGCTCCTCGTCCATTCGCCTCTGCCAATCAAACCTCTCTCTGTCTAACTGCAATTGTCTTTCTGCTAATGATGCACTTCGGTCCAGGTGTGCGATTATAACATTCTGTAACTCTCTATGATCCACCCTATATTGTCTAGCAAGAGAGATCATTTCATTGAGACAGACATCATCCACTTCTTCAATTTCATTGTTGCCAGGTACCACTGGTCTTTCATTAGATTGTGGTTCTGCTGGCTGTACATTTCCTTGAATTGTTGGTTCTTGTACTTCTGCTTCATCAGGGAAAGGTTGATGGATCTCCATTGGTTGTGCATCCATGATATCATCCAAAAAATCTGGGGTCTCACTTCCATGATCCCTGGATTGAAGTTCCTCCTCCTCAGGTCTTTCTGGTTGTACAGCAACCAGGTTTAAGATTACCTCCCTTGATGACTCCTCTGTATCTGTGATAATTAAAAAGAAAAAAATAAATATATATGAATATATTAAGATTTTAATATCTATATAAAAATATAATGTATATATATAAATATATATATATATTAAAAAAAAATATATATATATATATTTTTATATATATATATATATCAATAAACAATATTTTAAAAAAATTTTTTAACGATTTTTGTTCATAAAAAAATAAACTACTAACTAAATATTTAGTAGCAGCTGTGAATATGTACTATGGAAAAAAAGGCAGCACTCACTGGTCATTTGTAACTAAAATTCAGCTGTTCATAACACAAAATTAAATAATCTTTCTTTTTTTTTTTTTAGAAAATTTAATGAAGCTTTTGTATTATTAAATGCTCTTTTTAATTTCAAATGACGAGTGATTGATGCCTTTTTATGATCTAAAATTGTAAATATATCTATCTATATATATAAATGTGTATATATATAGATATATATATACATATATATATATATATGTATATATATATATATAGATAGCGATATATATATTTTTATTTATATAAATATATATCTTTATATCTCCAAAAATTATAATATATTTGAAGATGTTGCTATCTTGATATTTATGTATAAGAAGAAAAAAAAAAAAAAAAAAAGAAATGTATTAATAGTACAGATTCTCACCATCAAACAACCGTGGAGAACTTCCCGTCATGGTCCAAAAAGATGTCCAAGGTCAGCTATGATAAAAAAAAAAATATATATATATATATATATATATATATATATATATATTAAAATAAAATTTCATTTGTGAAAAATCCAAAATAAAAAAATTAAAATAAATCAATGTTATCTATATGGCCTAAGTGAGCAAACACTACCACGCTTTTAAAAGAAAAAAAAAAATGGAATTCAAGTAATTAGATTTTTTGAGAGAAAGCAAATTTCGGTTAGCTTTGACCAGTATGACCAGTGGAGAATGGAAAAAATGAAAATATATTGTTTACCTGTACCTCTACCAACACTGGTTTCAGGGGTGCTGGTCCGGATATCTGGAAGTGTATCCGCTGATAAAAAGGTATGGCTAGCAGATGATGTGCTTCTTATCGTTTGCCCAGTAAGGACACCACCACTTGTCATCGACGTCCCAGAGGAGGTTGATGGAATGGCTGAAGCAGGGTCATCACCACCCCTAGCTGTCACGGATTGTGGTCGAGCTGTTAAGAGATAAATAAAATCAATCGTTATTCATGTTTAGATCCATAGAAGATTAATAAACAAATTATATTTAAAATTTTAAATAGTGGTTATTGAAAGGGACAGTTTAGCACACACAATAGTAACCAGGTTGAACAATTTGAATGTAAAAATTAAAAAAGTAAATATCTACAGACTAACCAATGTTTAATATTAAACAAACATTAATTCAAATTTGATTCAAGGACAGTAAAAAATTTTGTAGACACTCAAGGTTGTTTGTATTGAAACTGTTTTGTAAAGCTTGTTTCTATTATTTAAAAATTGTTGAGTACTTTGTTTGACATAAAACAATAGTCCTGTGTTTATGTAATCTTTCATTCTATTCATTATTCATTCTATTCTATTCTTTAATTCTATTCATTCATTGTATTATGTATCAACAAGCTGTTATAAGTGTTATTTGAACTTGTCATTTAATTACCTTGTTAACAATTAACTGTAAACGAAAAAGAGTCGTCTGCTCATTTGCTAATTAAATGACAAGTTCAAAGAATACTTATAAGAGCTTGTTGATACATAATAAAATAGTTGAATGAATGAATAGAATGAATAGAATGAAAGAATAATGAATAGAATGAAAGATTACATAAACACAGGACTATTGTTTTATGTGAAACCAACTATTCAAGATTTTTAAAATAATAGCATTTAAACACTCATTAATCCGCTGAAAAAACAATATCTTGATATTATATATACACTAATGTTGGGAGTGTGTATCTGCATGTGTAAGTGTATAATATTAGTGTGTGTGTATCTGCATGTATAAGTGTAAATTTTTTTGTCTGTATACATGTTTGTCTAATGTATACTGTAACGTTTGTTTTTGGGAATTTGTAGGTTTATACTATGCAGGTGTATATGCATTTTATTATCATTTAAAAAAAAATATTATTAAAACTAAAATTTGTCTACAAAAATATAGCACTGTATTTTCAAACGATCGTTGAATACAGAGCTCACATAGCAATAACATTGTTTGGCGCAGCTTTTGATTTGATGAATAGGGACATTAAACCACAAAAGATTTGTTCATCAGTCAGAAAGAAATTAAGATTTTAAAATAGATCGAAATTTACTTCCATTAAAGGCGTCTATTTTCAATTAGCTAGTAAGCAGTTCTAAATATGCTTTTCATCAAAGGATATCAAGAAAATGAAGTAAATTAAATAAGAATTGTTATTTATAAAGCGATACAAAAATAAAGCGGTAATAGGACTATATTCTGCATAATCAAAATTGGCGCCAATAAATATTGAATTTCCAAAATATAATTAAATGTTAAATATTTTTATAAACCGACTCCACTGGAAAATTACAATATGATCATCAGTCAATTTAAAAAATAGTAATTATATTAATGTTTTACATCTTCGGTCGCTATCACAATCATCTGTGATCATGAATATTACATTACATACGTTATTGGTTAAGCTATACAAAAATCTAGCAGTAATCTGCATTGATTTAACGTAATCAAAATTGACGCACCAAAAAATTGATTTGAAAAAATATCTTTACAAGATAGATATTTGGATAAACCAACTCTAATGGATAATTACAATATGATCATCATTCAATTCAAATAATAGTAATTCGATAAATGATTTACATCTTCGGTCGCTATCACAATCATCTGTGATCATGAATATTACATTACATACGTTATTGGTTAAGCTATACAAAAATCTAGCAGTAATCTGCATTGATTTAACTTAATCAAAATTGACGCACCAAAAAATTGATTTGACAAAATATCTTTACAAGATAGATATTTGTATAAACCAACTCTAATTGATAATTACAATATGATCAACATTCAATTTAAATAATAGTAATTCGATAAATGTTTTACCTCTTAGGTCGCTATCACAATCATCTGTGATCCCGACGATTACTTCTGGGCCTAGACGCTGCACCAGTCTCTGCTCGTAATCATTAAGATCAGCGACATAAGCTGTTCCACCTCCGGTAGCACGACTTGAATTTTTTTCTTTTGCCAATTTGGCTTTTGCAAATCGTTTGATGTCGTTGTACCGTTTTTTTATTTGGTCAACGTCCTTTTTCCCAGGTCCCTGAGCACTGACAGCATCACTTATCCGGGTCCATATACTTTTTTTACGGATACTAGACGTTTGCTTCGCACGACAACCAAATAAATAGTCATACGAGTCTAGCACCATATCGACAAGAACCAGGTTCTGCTGATGTGAGAAGTGGGGATTCTTCGATTTGGACTGTGAATCAGATCGAGAAGTAGCCATACTTAATTTATCGATAACAATAAAAGTCAGTAAAGCTTCAAGTTCTTGAAATATGCAGTCTGAAAAACTTTATTAAATCGAGTTTATATAGTGCTGCAATATGTTCCCGCGACAAAGCTGACGTTTCTGACACCTTGCAGTCACGTGGGACAAACATGACTGACAGGTTGTAAGCGATTAATAGTACATTCGCAAATAGCGAGGCGTCATATGTATGAATCATTCGCCAGTGCTCGATGCGGATTAGACGCGCCTTTTTTTTTAATAGTTTTTAGTACATATGGCGGGCGGGCAACATCTCGCTAGCTGCGAGTTAGAGCGAGTCGAGCAGACACGTTGTCGGCAAAAAAATTGATGCTTTAGTACATGGAGCCCTTGGTATCTTTATTTGAAATGCAAGAATGTAAATTTAGATGCTGGCCCATTTTTGGTGAACAACCTGGGTTGTCCTTGCTGATTGGTGGATAAATTAATCCACCAATAAAAAAGTGCTGTCCAGAGGTCTGAACCAAGAAAAAGCTTAGATGCCTTCTTTTTCAAATAAAGATAGCAAGAGAACGAAGAAAAATTGATAATAGGAGTAAATTAGAAAGTTGCTTAAAACTTAAATGCATGCTCTATCTGAATCACGAAAGAAAAAATGTGGGTTCAGTGTCCCTTTAATGTTTATTGTGTGGCAGTTAATATGGTGCACCCTACAATAATATGTGTCAGACATACCATGTCAAAAGCCCTTTTAAGATATTCATTTTCTTCAGGCCCACAAATTATTCCTGTTGGATAACTCAGATACATAATGCTGCTTGAGTGCAACACCTTCCACTCAGGTAATGGAGATTTTGCTTTATTTTCTGCTATACGCTTTACATGTAAGTTTATTTGTAAATATTTAATTTAGCATATTCATACACACACATAGACGCGCATACACACTCTTGCCGTTTTACCTTCCTATCCTCTAATGTCTTATATCTTATAGGTAGAAACATAGAAATATACGCCTAGATTACGAGTCTTGCGTTAGCCTTAAAAAGCAGCTTGAGAGGTCCCAAAGCTGCTTTTTAACGCCCGCTGGTATTACGAGTCTGGCAGGTACAGGTGTACCGCTCACTTTTCGTCCGCGACTCGAGCATACCGCAAATCCACTTACGTAAATTGCGTATCCTATCTTTTTAATGGGATTTGCCTAACCCCGGTATTACGAGTCTTGGAAAAAGTGAGCGGTACACCCTCTCCTGTCAAGACTCCTACCGCATTTAAAAGTTAGTAGTTAAGAGTTTTATGGGCTAATGCCGTAACATAAAACTCTTAACTAAAGTGATAAAAAGTACAGTAACACCCATAAACTACCTATTAACCCCTAAACCGAGCCCCCCCCCACATCGCAAACACTTAAATACATTTTTTAACCCCTAATCTGCCGACTGGACATCGCCGCCACTTCAATAAATATATTAACCCCTATTTGTATTTATTTTAACTAGGAAGTTATTAAATAGTTAATAACTATTTAATAACTATTCTACCTAGTTAAAATAAATACAAAGTTGCCTGTAAAATTAAAATAAACCATAAGATAGATACAATGTAACTATTAGTTATATTGTAGCTATCTTAGGGTTTATTTTATAGGTAAGTATTTAGTTTTAAATAGGAATAATTTAGTTAATAATAGTATTTTTATTTAGATTTATTAAAATTATATTTAAGTTAGGGTTAGGGTTAGACTTAGGTTTAGGGGTTAATAACTTTATTATAGTGGTGGCGACGTTGGTGGCGGCAGATTAGGGGTTAATAATTGTAGGTAGGTTGCGACGACATTGAGGGCAGCAGAATAGGGGTTAATAACTATAATGTAGGTGTCGGCGATGTTGGGGGCATCAGATTAGGGGTTCATAAGTATAATGTAGGTGGCGGCAGTGTCCGGAGCGGCAGATTAGGGGTTAATAATATAATGCAGGTGTCGGCGATATCGGGGGCAACAGATTAGGGGTTAATAAGTGTAATATTAGGGGTGTTTAGACTCGGGGTTCATGTTAGGGTGTTAGGTGTAGACATAAAATGAATTTCCCCATTGGAATCAATGGGGCTGCGTTAGGAGCTGAACGCTGCTTTTTTTGCAGGTGTTAGACTTTTTTCAGCCCAATTGATTCCTATGGGGAAATCGTGCATGAGCAGCACTGGTATTGAGGTGAGATGTGGAGCTAAATTTTGCTCTCCGCTCACTTTTTTGCGGCTAACGCCGGGTTGAAAAAAACCCTGTAATACCAGCGTTGTCTGTAGGTGAGCAGTGAGCGGTGAGCTGAAACTGCTCGTTAGCCCACAAGCCTTACCGACAAAAACTCGTAATCTAGCCGATAGATTTTAATGGCAGATAAGAAACATAGGCCCAACAAGTCTGCTCAATATTTCCTAAAAGTATAAACATATTTATTTTATTGGATAGCCTTATGCTTACTACTTATTACTTCTGAATCTATTACCCACATACCTCTAAACATTATCTATAACATTATCCATATACCTCTTCCCCCAAAACCTTTCTTTTCTTATAAATCTTTTGTTTAACAAGTATTAAGCTATAATTCAATGTCATTTTATTTCTATAGTATTTTAAGGTGTATTTGAATACACAATAAGAAGTGAAAAAAATTACCCTTAACCAACGACTTGTAATACACATGAAAGAAGTGAACAAGTACTGCTTTGTGGTTTTCATTGATCGTATCAGTAATAAAACAATGCTTTGTTTAAACAATTTATCACAGCTTGTATTACCAGATCAAGTAATATTGATTATTCAGGGACAAGCTTTAAAAAAAATGCACTACAGGTTATCAAATGCGTATTTGACTTAATTAAGCCCTTTGTCTTTGCCCAGCATGATCTACCATGTTAGTAATAAACCAGACCCTCACAATGAAAAAACTCTGCACAGTGACCCCCCACATTTATAAATTAACTATTGAGTTTGGAACCCCCATGACTTTAAACATAATTGAAACCTAAGATTATTGATCCTAACCAGTAGTGCAGTAGTGTGACAACTCCCAACTTAAAGGGACACTAAACCCAAACTTTTTATTTTATGATTCAGGTAGATAATACATTTTTAAGAACATTCAAATTTACTTATATTATCTAATTTGCTTAATTTCTTAGATAACCTTTGTTGAAGAAATAGCAATGCACATGGGTGAGCCAATCACATGAGGCATCTATGTGCAGCCACCAATCAACAGCTACTGAGCCTATCTAGATATGCTTTTCAGCAAAGAATATCAGAGAATGAAGCAAATTAGATAAAATAAGTAAATTAGGAAGTTGATTCAAATTGCATGTTCTTGATAAATCATGAAAGAAAAAATGGGGTTTCATGCCCCTTTAAGATCGCTTCAAGGGATACCCACCACCAATGATTTTGCTTGCTTCCAAGGAGCCCCCAAAACCTACGAGTCTGACTTATATTAATATCACAATATCTGAAGCTCCCAAGAGACCCCAAATACATTATAACCCCCTCAAAAATCCACCCTTAAAACACCTTCACCCACCCACTTCAGAGCTGGTTCTATAATTTCGGCAGGTGAGACCAGAGCTTTTTATAGATGAGTTTACATTCTAATGGATGAATTCAGGCCCTATCCCACGAAATATGTTTTTAAGTAAAAGATTCCAGGAGGGGAACTTGGTGGGGCATGCTAAAAAATAATATTGTACGTTGTGTGCAAAATTACCAAAGTCCATTCCCTATGGAAACAGGGCCAATCTCCAACAGTGTGAATTTTATACGTGATCGGTATGAAATACGTTTGGGAAGAGGCAGCTCCGCTTGAACCCGGTGTGTGGGAAGATCTACAAAAAATGATATAAGAAAAAGAGGGTGCCTCATAGTGTGGTATGTCCACAAGTGGGTGTAAAACTGTGAAGGTAGAAGAATACCAGATGGTGTTGCACCATACTGTGACCGGTGCCAGCATGCAGACTAGCACTCTACAGTGGCTAGTACACTGTTTTCAGGGGGTTCCCCTCAAAGGTGTCAGCTGTAATCCGATGTTGGATTCGCTTCAAGTGGAAGCTGCGGTGAGACTCTAAGCACACCAATGAACTTGAAAACAGAATAATACCAAAGGACAACTTGCGAAATTTCAAAGGATAAAAACAACGCTTTAATCTTAGCTGCAACGCGTTTCTCAACCAAATGGACAGGTCGTTTTGTATTGCCTGAAGAAACGACCTGTCCATTTGGTCGAGAAATCCTCATAATCAGTCTTGAGGAAACTTTGTTGAGCCTTACAATAGCATTAAATCCTAACTCTTTACATATACATTTCAGATCTGTTAAAGGGAGATTTTGTGCAAAGAAGAAAAAAATACTTTACCTATATGTTTACCCCCTAGAGTTCCATGGCGTGTAAAAATACATGTTACAACTGAAAGCTTGTAATTTTTATACTACAATGTAATTACAATTTTAGAAAAAGAGGGAAAATAACTTTGGTTGTAGTGTATAAGATCAGTATAATATAAGATTCTTAAACATGTATATGTTATAGTTAACTTTAAAACAAAATAAAAATATTAAAATGGCTACAAAATCAAAGGTAAAAGTTACGTAAAGCCAAAGAAATTATAAAAAGTAAAGAGTTATGGAAAAAAACTTTGTGTTTATTCTGACACACAATAGATCATTGTATAGCACATTCACAATTCTTTCAACAGAAAACCTTAGCAAATAGTCTTTTCACTGAAGCAGGGGATTCAGGGTAGGTAAATGAAAATGAGCTTCACAATGGGGTCATAGTAACATAGTGACATAGTAGATTAGGTTGAAAACCTTTACAAATCTTAATATATTTACAATAAAAGCTCCAGTTGAGTTTAAATTGATTCCATTAAAAAAGGTGACACATTTAACACGAGCAATTATATCCCTGAATTCTACTTCTAGCCAGAAATTTATCTAAACCATTTTTAAATGTATCTAAGGTATTAGCATTTACTACCTCCTTATGTAATTTTTTATAATCTCTTTTTATTTTGAAGAAAATAATTGTGTTACAGCACAATATACCATAATATTCTCATAACAATACAGGATATACTTTACATTGGTATATCACGTTTAAGAAAAAATCCATTTCAAGGTATAATCTTTGGAGTATCATAACAATACAGAATGCATTTTCTATAAAGACATACCATTTCCATAAACAAAAAATAATTTAATGATTTATCTGAATAGGATACCCTCACAAAAAAGCAAAGAATGTATTTTCCTCATGTCCTCAATTAACTGTTTTCCTAAAAAAAAAATGCAAATGATAACATAACAAAAGGGAGAAAAAAAGGGGGGTGGGGACCTGCCTCTTATCCATCATATATATCTTATACCTAGTACCAGGATGAGGGAAAAACATTTCTTATGATTAGTGCTGGGAAATTATCGGTCTTATGGAATTGTCTCGTAAAATTACATTGGATATTCAAGGGACATAACAGGATGATTTCCAACCATTTATCAAAAAAAGCTTGAATCTGTTTAACAGAGGATGTAGGAGTATTACATTGTTCAAAAATAATTTGCGAATAAATTGCTTGTTTGAAAATAGCTATTGATGGTGCAACCTTTTTTTCCAATTCTGTAAAATTAAAATATGGACGATCATTATAGCAGTGTTAATCAATTTAGTTTTTTTTAAACTGGGCCAAGAGAATGGGAAAAAAATATGTAATGGTTCTTAAGAAATTCTAACATCGAGTGTTGTATTAAGCCAATACATTACCTTAAGGCAGAATTGTTTTATTTTTGTGCAGAACCACAGACAATGGAGTAAACCCGCTAGAGCTCCATTACATTTGGGGAAATTACTTGTTCAGAATAAAACCTAACACCTATCAGCCAATCGGAATTAAGGTAGGAAAAATCCTATTGGCTGATGCAATCAGCCAATAGAATTGAGCTTGCATTCTATTGGCTGATAGGAACAGTAAATAGTATGCAAGCTCAATACTTTTGGCTGATTGGATCAGCCAATTGGCTATTGTGCTCTGCTGGGTGAAGACATCTCAAGGTAGGGTGATCTTCAAGGGGGTAGTGTTAGGTTTTTTTTAAGGGGGGATTGGGTGGGTTATTACAAATAGCCCTTTTAAGGGCTATTTGTAATTTAGTATAAGGTAGGGAATTTTATTATTTTGGGGGGCTTTTTTATTTTATTAGGGGGATTAGAGTAGGTGTAATTAGCTTAAAAAAATTGTAATTCTTTTTTTATTTTCTGTAATTTAGTGTTTTTTTTATATTTTAGTTTTATTTAAATTAATTATAATTAATTGTAGGTAGTTTTAGGTAATTAGTTTAATTATAGTGTAGTGTTAGGTATAATTGTAACTTAGGTAAGGGTTTATTTTACAGGTCCTTTTTTATTTATTTTAGCTAGGTAGTTATTAAATAGTTAATAACCATTTAATAACTATTGTACCTAGTTAAAATAAATACAAAGTTGCCTGTAAAATAAAAATAAACCCAAAGATGGCTACAATATAATTATTAGTTATATTGTAGCTATCTTAGGGTTTATTTTATAGGTAAGTATTTAGTTTTAAATAGGATTCATTTATTTAATTGTAGTAATTTAATTTCATTTTATTTAAATTATATTTGTTAGGGGCGGTTAGGGTTAGGGTTAGACTTAGTTTTACGGGTTAATATATTTATTATAGTGGCGGGGATGTTGTGGGCTGCAGATTTGGAGTTAATAAATGTAGGTAGGTGTCGGCGATATTAGGGATGGCAGATTAGGGGGTTAATAAAATTTAACTAGTGTTTGTGAGGTGGGAGTGCGGCGGTTTAGGGGTTAATACATTTATTAAAGTGGCGGCGATGTCCGGTCGGCAGATTAGGGATTAAATAATTTTATTATAGTGTTTGCGATGTGGGGGGTCTCGGTTTAGGGGTTAATAGGTAGTTTATGGGTGTTAGTGTACTTTTTAGCACTTTAGTTAAGAGCTTTATGTTCCGGCGTTAGCCCATAAAACTCTTAACTACTGACTTTTAAATGTGATCGTAATACCGGCGTTAGGAAAATCCCATTAAAAAGATAGGATACGCAATTGACGTAAGGGGATTTGCGGTATGCTAAAATCGCAGAAAAAAAGTGAGCGGTACACCCTTACCTGCCTGACTCGTAATACCAGCGGGCATTAAAAAACAGCGTTAGGACCCCTTAACGTTGCTTTTTAAGGCTAATGCAGGACTCATAATCTAGGCGTTAATATGGGGGCCTATATAACCCATTTAATACTTGCTTTAATATATTCTAATGTTATGTCTTGGAAGTGAAACCTCAATTTTATTAACAAAGTATCTAAAGCTAGTTGACCTTGTTTGGCAAGTAGTATTTTATACAGTGGTGAGATAGAATGTATTCCAAGTCTATGTAGGTTAATGTGATCTCCTAGTTTCCCGAATTGACTTACTTCTTGTATTGTATCTACATATCCAGAGATATAATGCCTAGGTTGTAGGTAGACATAAAAAATATTTTTGGGGATATTATGTTCCTGCGCTAGGGATTCAAAGGTTCTTATCGTATGAGTTATCTCTAGGCATTGGGCTACATATATCAGACCTTTTTGTTCCCAAGACCTAAATATCCCAGAATCTATCCCAGGTAAAAAAAAGAGGATTACCTTGGATAGATAAAAGGGAGGAAAAGTGAAAGTTTATATCAAGAGCTAAGCAAAGTTTTTGCCATGCAATAATAATATTACGAAATGCATATAGGTTTCATACTTTTATTGGGAGTTTGGGTATAGGACAATGGATAATGGCTTTTAATGGAAATGGAGAGACTAGTTTCTCTTCAATGTGCAGATTTGTAAAATAATTCCGTCTAGTAATCGAATCAACTGCCAAGTGTGCTAATATTGTAGTATTATACCATTTTATATCTGGGAAGGCGAATCCACCATATTCTGGTGTTTGGGATAACTTACTTATAGATAGACTGTGTCTTTTCCCTTTCCAGATAAATTTAGTGCAGTCCTTGTTGAAGTGCTTTATATCTTTATTTAAAATGAAAAGAGATAGGGTCTGCATGATATGAACTACTTGGGGGAAAATTATATTTATTATTATTATTTTAGCTGTTAATGATATAGGAAATGTGGACCATTTTTGCAGTTTCCTGGAGGCATTTATGAAAAAAGGAACATAATTGAGTTGGTACCACATGTTTGAGTCTTTATGCAGGTTAATCCCCAAGTGTTTAATAGTCTCTACCTCCTTGAAAGGATGAGATTTAAAATTATGTTTATTCTGATTGATCCAAAAGGACTTCTGATTTATTTAAGTTAAGTTTATAGCCTGAAATTTAACTGAAAATATCAAAAATATTTAGTGCAATAGGGATATTTTTTCTGGTATTTTTAAGAAAGAGAAGAAGATTGTCCACATGCAAAGACAGGACTATATTCTGATTCCCTTAATCTATTCCTTTTAATTCTTCTCTAAGAAAGATGGCTAAAGGTTCTATCACCAAGTTAAATAGGAGGGGAGAAAGAGAGCATCCTTTTCTTGTCCCTTTATATAAGGGGAACATTGAGGTTAGACTACCATTTTCTAGGATAGATGATGTGCGAAAATTGTATATAGATTTAACAAAGGTAATACAATTCCCTGAGAATCCAAATTTATTGAGAGAGGTGTATAAGTTATCAACGGCTTTCTCAGTGTCTACTGTTAAAAGTGCAAAGTCTTGGCTAATGGCAGAGTTATGTTTATGGAATCTATTCCAGAGATCTTCTAAAAGGATTGTCACCCTATGGATATTTTTAATTGAGGATCTACCAGCCATGAAACCTGTTTGGTCCTCATTTATGATCGTATTTAATCCTACTTTAAGTCTATTTGCAATAATGGAAGCAAGTTTTTTTAATCAACATTTATGAGTGAGATAGGAACCCGGATCCAAATAATTCTTATCTTTTTTTCAGAATAAGAGTAATAATGTAGGAAGAAAAATATTTAGACATAGTTTGCTTTTTGATGAAATAATCATTAAAAAGTCTAGTTAATGTATCTGCAATATGGATTTTCAAGATTTTATAAAATTTGGAGGAAAGTTGATCAGGTCCTGAAACTTTGTTTAGGTTAGCACATTCAATTGCCTGCAGGACTTTCTTATTAGAGATAGGGGCGTTTAAACTGTCTAAGAAAACGTTCGATATCTTAGGAGGCTTAATTTTATTCCAAAATGTATTTTATTTTCTTCCATCATATAGGCCTTAATCTCCCCTCTAAAGTATGCTTTAACAGCTTCCCAGAAAATTGTATCTGCATAATCTTTATTAAAAAATTGGTAGTCTCTTCATTTATATATAAGCTAATTAGTAAACTCACTATTTTAAAATAAAAATTTGGGGAAGAAAAAATTATGGGACGTTTCTGAGGTGCATGACTTACGTGGAATATCCAGAGAGATAATAGCGTGGTCAGAGATGGTAATATCTAGGATTCCAGTTTTAATTTCTGGAGTTAGCATTATACTTGATACTAAAAAAAAGTAAATCCTAGATATAGACCTATGCGTTTTAGATTCGCAAGTACAGGGAGTGCAGAATTATTAGGCAAATTAGTATTTTGACCACATCATCCTCTTTATGCATGTTGTCTTACTCCAAGCTGTATAGGCTCGAAAGCCTACTACCAATTAAGCATATTAGGTGACGTGCATCTCTGTAATGAGAAGGGGTGTGGTCTAATGACATCAACACCCTATATCAGGTGTGCATAATTATTATGCAACTTCCTTTCCTTTGGCAAAATGGGTCAAAAGAAGGACTTGACAGGCTCAGAAAAGTCAAAAATAGTGAGATATCTTGCAGAGGGATGCAGCACTCTTAAAATTGCAAAGCTTCTGAAGCGTGATCATCGAACAATCAAGCGTTTCATTCAAAATAGTCAACAGGGTCGCAAGAAGCGTGTGGAAAAACCAAGGCGCAAAATAACTGCCCATGAACTGAGAAAAGTCAAGCGTGCAGCTGCCAAGATGCCACTTGCCACCAGTTTGGCCATATTTCAGAGCTGCAACATCACTGGAGTGCCCAAAAGCACAAGGTGTGCAATACTCAGAGACATGGCCAAGGTAAGAAAGGCTGAAAGACGACCACCACTGAACAAGACACACAAGCTGAAACATCAAGACTGGGCCAAGAAATATCTCAAGACTGATTTTTCTAAGGTTTTATGGACTGATGAAATGAGAGTGAGTCTTGATGGGCCAGATGGATGGGCCCGTGGCTGGATTGGTAAAGAGCAGAGAGCTCCAGTCCGAGTCAGACGCCAGCAAGGTGGAGGTGGAGTACTGGTTTGGGCTGGTATCATCAAAGATGAGCTTGTGGGGCCTTTTCGGGTTGAGGATGGAGTCAAGCTCAACTCCCAGTCCTACTGCCAGTTTCTGGAAGACACCTTCTTCAAGCAGTGGTACAGGAAGAAGTCTGCATCCTTCAAGAAAAACATGATTTTCATGCAGGACAATGCTCCATCACACGCGTCCTAGTACTCCACAGCGTGGCTGGCAAGAAAGGGTATAAAAGAAGAAAATCTAATGACATGGCCTCCTTGTTCACCTGATCTGAACCCCATTGAGAACCTGTGGTCCATCATCAAATGTGAGATTTACAAGGAGGGAAAACAGTACACCTCTCTGAACAGTGTCTGGGAGGCTGTGGTTGCTGCTGCACGCAATGTTGATGGTGAACAGATCAAAACACTGACAGAATCCATGGATGGCAGGCTTTTGAGTGTCCTTGCAAAGAAAGGTGGCTATATTGGTCACTGATTTGTTTTTGTTTTGTTTTTGAATGTCAGAAATGTATATTTGTGAATGTTGAGATGTTATATTGGTTTCACTGGTAAAAATAAATAATTGAAATGGGTATATATTTGTTTTTTGTTAAGTTGCCTAATAATTATGCACAGTAATAGTCACCTGCACACACAGATATCCCCCTAAAATAGCTAAAACTAAAAACAAACTAAAAACTACTTCCATAAATATTCAGCTTTCATATTAATTAGTTTTTTGGGTTCATTGAGAACATGGTTGTTGTTCAATAATAAAATTAATCCTCAAAAATACAACTTGCCTAATAATTCTGCACTCCCTGTATAGGTTTTGACGTCTGGAAATTGTATACGCCATAGGTCATGCACCTTCAAATCCCTGCAAATTTGTGTGAATATTTTAGATTAAAAAAGAGGTATTTTTAGACGAGAACATATCCAATATCATTGATGGGATCAAATTGAAATCCCCCACAATAATTACATTTTGACTTATATATTGAGACAGGCGAGTGATGAGTTTGTTCTAGAAGTCTAAGTCTGATTGGCTTGGGCCATATACATTACATAAGATATAGTTAAACCCATCTATCTCCATTTCCAGAATTAAACATCTATCTTCCTGTTTCAAAATGTTGTAAATTTTTTGTAGATTTTTGTTAATTAAAAAGGCCACACCTCTTTTCCTTTTAGAACATGCAGAAGCAACCACTTCTCCAACCTATTTAATTTTTAGTGTGTTAGCCTCATATAATTGTAAGTGGGTTTCTTGGATAATGTCTATATCTGGCTTGTATTTACCTAGCTGCCTGACTATAAGTTTCCTTTTATTTGGGGATGTAATGCCCCTACATTCCAAGAAAGACATTTAATATGTTCCCACATCCTGGCACGTTGACCTCAATATGAGTGTATGCTTAGGGGACAGGAAGGGGAGAGGGGGGGAGGATAAAGGAGAAAAAAAAATATATATATAAAAGTAAGATAGTCTGCAATGCCATCAGGCCCGTCCACTCTGTCTACAGTATGGACTCAATTTAGACTTGTTTTAGGGTAGTGGAATATTTTGTTTTTTGAAATAATCTTTTGCATCTCTCTCATTAGTCAAGCTAACATAAACCTCTTCATCCTCAATCACAATTTTATCTGCAATTATATCCCTGAATTCTGCTTTTAGCCAGAAATGTATCTAAACCATTTTTAAATGTATCTAAGGTATTGCCATTTACTACCTCCTTAGGTAATTAGTTCCACAATTTGATTGCACTTCCCATGAAAAAATGTTTGTTGCTGGAGATTAAATTTCCTTTCCTCCAGCCTTAAAGGGACAGTCTAAACCAGATTTTTTTTTATCATTTTACAAGACAGATTATCCCTTTATTACCCATTCCCTAGTTTTGCATAACCAACATAGTTATATAAATACACTTTTTATCTCTGTGATTATCTTGTATTTAAGCCTTTGCAAACTGCCCCCTTATTTCAGTTCTTTTGACAGACATGCATTTTAGCCAATCTGTGCTGGCTCCCTGGAACTTCACATGCATGAGCACAGAGTTATCTATATGACACACATGAACTAACACCCTCTAGTGGTGAAAAAACTGTCAAAATGCCCTGAGAGAAGAGGTGGCCTTCAAGGGCTTAGAAATTAGCATATGAACCTCCTAGGTTTAGCTTTCAACATAGAATAGCAAGATAACAAAGCAACATTGGTGATAAAAGTAAATTGGATCTGAATCATTAAATTTTTATTTTGGACTAGACTGTCCCTTTAAATTGTGACCTCTTGTCACAAACAATTTTCTTGAAATAAACAGAGCTTCTGCCATCTCAGTATGTTGGCCTTGAATATACTTATTTGAAGTAATCATGTCACCTCTCAAACAAACATGTTTCTAGAGAAAACAGACCCAGTTTGGCTAGCCTCTCCTCATAGCTTAAATTCTCCATTCCCCTTATTAGTTTTTTGGCCCTTTTCTGAACTTTTTCTGAGTCTGCAATGTTTTTTGTTAGAGTAGTACTGCACTCCATACTCAAAGTGAGGTCTTAGCAGGGATTTATATAGTGACATAATCATGTTTTCTTCCCTTGCATCAATGCCTCTTTTAATACATGCTAGTATCTTAATAACCTTAGAAGACCCTGCCCTGCATTGTGCACCCAACTTTAGCTTGTTATAATTAAGTACTCCCAAATTCCTTTCCTCCTTTGTTTTGCCAAGTCTAGTCCCATTTAAATAATAGGCTGCCTGCTTATTTTTACTTCCAAAATGTAGAACCTTGCATTTTCCAGTTTTAAATCTCATTTTCCATTTACCTGCCCATTCTTATAATTTTTGTAAATCCCCTTGTAAAGCAATTTCAACCTGCACTGACTTAATGACCTTACACAACTTTGTATCGTAAAATAGAGATGTTGCTATTTATTCTTTGTTTCAAGTCATTGATAAACAATTACAAATAATAACGCCAAGTACTGATCCTTGGGGGATTCCACTGATTACCTTTGTCCAATATGAGTATGATTTGTTTACTACTACTCATTGCTCCCTGTCTTTTATCCAGTTATTTATCCATGAACTAACATTTTCAGCAATTCCCAATCCCTTCATTTTGTACATTAATCTCTCTTGCGGCACTATATCGAATTCTTTTGCAAAATCCAAGTATATGATATCAACTGATTCCCCTTTATCTATATTTGTATTTACTTCATTGTAGAATCTAATTAGATTAGTTTTACACAATCTATTTCACATAAAACTATGATTATTTGAACTTATAGAGGCCCATTTATCAAGCTCTATATGGAGCTTGTGGGCCCGTGTTTCGGGGGAGTCTTCAGACTCGCCAGAAACACCAGTTATGAAGCAGTGGTCTAAATACCGCTGCTCCATAACCCTGTCCGCCTGCTCTGGGCAGGCGGACAGAGCTCGCCACAATTCAAACCGATCAAGTACGATCGGGTTGATTGACACCTCCCTGCTGATGGCTGATTGGCCGCGAGTCTGCAGGGGGCGGCGTTTCACCAGCAGCTCACAAGAGCTGCTGGTGCAATGCTGAATACGGAGAGCGTATTGCTCTCCGCATTCAGCAATGTCTGTCGGACCTGATCCGCACTGTCGGATCAGGTCCGTCAGACATTTGATAAATGGCCTCATAATCTTGTTTACACGAATATACTCATCAATATAATCCCTTATGATCCCTTTAAATATCTTCCCCACAACTGATGTCAGTCTAACTTGTCTATAGCTTCCTAGATCAGCCCTTCTTCCCTTTTCAATAAGTGGCACCACATCAGCTTTATGCCAGTCCTGGTGTACTATGCCTGAGGATAATGAGTCTTGAAATATTAAGGGTAGAGGTTTGGCTATAACAGTGCTAAGTTCCTGTAAAACCCTTGGGTGTATTCCATCTGGGCCTGGAGCTTTATTTACCTTAATATTATCCAGTTTTTTCCTGATATCCTCTAGAGATAGCCCAGTTAATGGTATGGGATTGTATGTTCTAGTTTGTTTCAAAGTATCTTTGATTGGTTTCTCTTTTGTGTATACTGAAGAAAAGAACTGGTTTAGTACCTCAGCCTTTTGCCTGTTACTGTTAATCTTTCTACCCTTCACACATTTTAATGTACCTATATTGTCCTTCTTAGATTGTTTGCCATTTACGTACTTAAAAAAACCTTTTAGGGTTTGTCTTAGAACTCAGTTGCGACTAAGTGGAAATGATCTCTGTGTCTTGTATTCCATCGCCTGCATACTGTGTATATTGGTGGTTCATAGATACAAAGACTTAATCAATTAAAGTTAAGAAATGTAATGATAAGCAATTTTACACAAAAAAATAGCTAAATAAAGAAACTAACATAAACGCATGCCCACTATACTTAAAATGTCCCTATACGAATCCCTTAGAGAGACATTTATACATATCTCAATGGTTTTGGAGCACAACACATTAATTTCAGACGTGGCACCATTAAATTCATTACACAATATTAAAAGAGATCAATCAACATATAAGCCCTTCAACCTGTTATGTAACAGATAAACCTGTGAAATCTGTGTTTTGTTTGTCCTTATTGCTGCCATTTAGTCTTTGGATTATGAAATTGTGAGATTAATGAAGATAACAATGTTGTGTTGTTTTTGGGAGGCAAACAATTCATCCTTCAGTGATATAAAACAGTCACTAAATTCAAAATCAAACTTTCATGATATAGATAGAGCATGCAGTGTTAAAAGAATTTCCAATTTACTTCTATCATTAAATTGTGCACAGTGTTTTATATTTACACTTTCTGAGGCACCAGCTCCTATTGATCATGTGCAAAAGTTCAAAATGTATACGTATATGAGTCTGGGATTTGTTGATGTCTGTCACATGATAAGGGGCAGCAAATTGAAGTAAACTTAGAACATTTTAAGAAAAAAAATCTATTGGTAAAAAATGGCTTTTTTTCATTTGAACGTTAAACCGAAGGTGTGCTAGGCCAGCTGTGCTAAAGCTGGTGGTGTTTTAGAATTACTTCAAAAACCTACGTTCTTAACTTAGAAGAAAATTTTATTTTTAATATTAAATATATATTTCTATATATCTGTATATTTTTTGGTAAAATCTATAGCTATATGAATGAAGATACCCCCCATCCTCAGACCACTTACATAACCATGTTCATACAACACCTTATAAACCCACTTACCACTGTGATATGCCGCCATCACTCCCCCAGCGTCCGTGTAGCGCAAATGCGCATGCGCGCCCGGATATAGGGAGAGCCAACGGGGAAACACTACAAAAGCAAAGTGAAAAATGTGCATAATTAAAATACAGCATTGCGTGCAAGGACAGTCATGAAGAGATACTAATATAGGATAAATACAAACAATCCCTCAGTGTTAGACTTAATCACTATACAGTCTAGGCATATATAAAAAATACAGCATCACTATCGATAATAATATTCAAGGTAAATAAATCCCTAAGACAATATTACAGGACAATGATCAATCAACACTTCGCATTATCCAAAGCTAAATATGCTTAAATGATTTCATATAGAGTTCAACATTTTCCTATTTGCTTTACCTTGTACACATAAGGAGAACTACTGTATAACCACTAGACAGCCTGCTATATTAAGTTAAGCACATAGTCAAAGCCGAACACCTAATGTGTTTAAACTAAATACTGACCTAAATCCTAAACTAGAGTTTGCAGTAACTTTCAAAACTTGCTCAGATGGTCGTATTAAGATATTATACTTTGTGTTATTAAGTTTGCTTGGTCAGCTAGTTACATGCTAAATCAAAATTTAAAGTCAATTTCAGAGATTGCTTATATTATCATGCTAGGGTATTTTACACTGTCCTATACAGTTTGCTTAGATAATTACTATGGGGAACAAGTTGTTGCATATCCTACTGACCACCTAATGCCTATTATTAAACACATAGTGACAACTATTAGTACTCATTGCTGCAACCCTTACAAAAATTGTTAACCATATGTTACATATATATTAAAGCTAACCTCTTTGGAGCTCCAATAAACCATAATCTGAAACTACACAGTAGGGGACAGGGAACATTCATCCACTACACTTCTCATAGAAAACACTGATAGTCCAAATGGACATTGAGTCCCTTTGGATACATAGTATCCAAATTAAAGATCCATTGGCACTCACATTGTAGTAGACGTCTGGCTCTGTCACCACCCCTGGTGTTTTTTGGAACATGGTCGATAATGATATATCTGAGATCAGACACCGAATGTCCATTAGTGCAAAAATGGCGAGCTACCGGCTGGTCCGAATCACCGGACTTGATAGCCAAAATAAAGGTGGTTTTAAACGGAGAGTGCCCTCCCTGCTATTTTTGATTGTCTTGATGTTTAGAAGTGCACCCCGGTGGTTGGAGTTTATGGAGTGCTGGTTCCCTGCTGCTAATTTAATTATATATATACTAGTCCTAAAGCCCGTTCACACGGGCCGTGTGGTTTATTTTTATATTCTCTCTCTCTCTCTCTCCCCCTCTGTCTCTCTCTCCCCTCTCTCTCTCTCTCTCTCTCTCTCTCTCCCCCCTCTTTCTCCCCCCCCTGTCTCTCTCTCTCTCTCCCCTGTCTCTCTCTCTCTCCCCTGTCTCTCTCACTCTCTCAACTGTCTCTCTCACTCTCTCCCCTGTCTCTCTCACTCTCTCCCCTCTGTCTCTCTCACTCTCTCTCCCCTGTCTCTCTCACTCTCTCCCCCTGTCTCTCTCACTCTCTCCCCCCTGTCTCTCTCACTCTCTCCCCCCTGTCTCTCTCACTCTCTCCCCCCTGTCTCTCTCACTCTCTCCCCCTGTCTCTCTCACTCTCTCCCCCCTGTCTCTCTCACTCTCTCCCCCCTGTCTCTCTCACTCTCTCCCCCTGTCTCTCTCTCCCCTGTCTCTCTCTCTCCCCTGTCTCTCTCTCTCTATCTCTCTCACTCCCCCCTCTGTCTCTCTCTCCCCTCTCTCTCTCTCTCCCCTCTCTCCCCCCCCCCTCTCTCTCTCTCTCCCCTGTCTCTATCTCTCTCTCCCCTGTCTCTCTCTCTCTCCCCTGTCTCTCTATCTCTCTCTCTCTCTCTCTCTCCCCTGTCTCTCTCTCTCTCTCCCCTGTCTCTCTCACTCTCTCCCCTGTCTCTCTCACTCTCTCCCCTGTCTCTCTCACTCTCTCCCCTGTCTCTCTCACTCTCTCACTCTCTCCCCTTGAGCCTATTAATCCATGTTTTTTTTTTGTTTTTTTTAAACTAAAATATATATTTTCTATGTGCTGTTAGCACAGTGTTGGGCTCTTTTATGAGCCTAATAATCCAGGCGTTTTTGTTTTTTAAATAAAAATATTTTTTTTCTTTGTGCTGTGTAGCACATACATAAGTCCTATGTGCTATGTAGCACATACATAAGTCCTGAGGCCATTATTTTTTTTTACAATATTTTTTTTTAACTAAAATATCTGTTTTCTATACATAAGTCCAGACCCAATTTTTTTTAAGTACAGAGCAAATGAGTACAGAGCAAATGGTTTTTTTTTAAATTAAAATATGTGTTTTGTATGTGCTGTGTAGCACATACATAAGTCCGGAGCTTTCAGCTTTCAACTGCTAGTCACGCGACTACTCGCGGCGGTAGCTCGCGCTGAGGCTATGTTTGCGTGCGCGTGGGTGCGAGGGTGCGCGTGCGCGCGTGTGTGCAAGGGTGCACGTGCGCGTTCTGCCAAGTAAGTGTGTGGGGATAGGCTAAGTGGCATGCGGGCAAGTTTGTGGGTGCGAGTGTGCGCGTGCGAGGGCTAAGTGTTACTGGCTTAGTATGTGGGGATAAGTGTTAATGGCTAAGTATGTGGGGATAAGTGTTAATGGCTAAGTATGTGGGGATAAGTGTTAATGGCTAAGTATGTGGAGATAGGCTAAGTGGCGTGCGGGCAAGTTTGTGGGTGTGTGGGTGGGAGGGTGCGCGTGCGAGGTACAATGTGGTTGTGTGGGTGCGAGGGTCCGCGTGCGGTGTCAGCTGTCAGCTGTGCGGTGAGGGTGCGCGTGCGAGGTACAATCTGTCAGCTGTCAGCTATGCCGAGGTGGTGTCAGCTATGCCGAGGTGCGCGTGCGAGGATCTAAGGCCAAGTGTTTGTCTCTACTGCGCATGACGGCTTCAGACAAACACTTGCCTTTTATAATATAGGATATATATATATATATATATATATATATACTGTATATACACACTCACTGGCCACTTTATTAGGTACACCTGTTCAAATGCTTGGTAACACAAATTGCTAATCAGCCAATCACATGGCAGCAACTCAATGCATTTAGGCATCTAAACCTGTTGATGACGACTTGCTGAAGTTCCAATCAGTATCAGAATGGGAAAGAAAGGGGATTTAAGTGACTTTGAACGTGGTATGGTTGTTGGTGCCAGACGGCTGTTCTGAGTATTTTAAAAAATGCTGATCTTCAGGGATTTTCAAGCACAACCATCTCTAGGGTTTACAGAGAATGGTATGAAAAAGAGAAAATATCCAGTGAGCAGCAGTTGTGTGGACGACAATGCCTTGTTGATGTCAGAGGTCAGAGGAGAATGGGCAGACTGGTTTGAGATGATAGAAAGGCAACAGTAACTCAAATAACCACTCATACAACCAAGGTATGCAGAATACCATCTCTAAATGCAGAACACATCAAACCTTGAAGCAGATGAGCTACAGCAGCAGAAGACCACACTGGGGACCAATCCTGTCAGCTAAGAACAGGAAACTGAGGCTACAATTGGACAATAGAAGATTAGAAAAATGTTGCCTGGTCTGATGAGTCTCGTTTTCAGCTGCGGAATTCAGATGGTAGGGTCAGAATTTGGCGTAACCAACATGAAAGCATGAATCCATCCTGCCTTGTATTAACGGTTCAGGCTTGTGGTGGTGATGTAATGGTGTGGGGGATATTTTCTTGGCACACTTTGAGCCCCTTAGTACCAATTGAGCATTGTTTAAATGCCACAGCCTACCTGAGTATTGTTGTTGACCATGTCCATCCCTTTATGACTACAGTGTACCCATCTTCTGATGGATACTTCCAGTATATATATATATATATATATATATATATATATATATATATATATATATATAGAGAGAGAGAGAGAGAGAGATTGTATATATATATATATATATATATATATATATATATATATATATATATATATATATATATATATATATATAAAAATAAATAAATAAAATGAGCGTTGTCTTCTAAGTTAAGAACATAGATATTTCAAGAATTTCCATTACAACATATTGTTTAAACAGTATATTACATATTTTAATGTGTTTGACAAGGAAGGGCCCAAAAGTGTGTAGATATATGTGTGTATATGTGGATATATGTAGATATATTTGTATATATGAATTTGTGCACATACATATTTACATATATATATATATATATATATATACAGGTATACATCACTTTACAGCGCTTCACTTTACAGCGCTTCGCTAATACAGCGCTTTGTGGAGCTGAAGTTCAACCTCCAAAGGATTTTGAAACGGTGCTGTATTCATCGTGAGATTGCGAGAAAAGTGACTGGCACCATATTGTTATGCTTAGTTCACTCTGTGAACTACTCTGTGATTACAGTGCAATCTGTGTCTCAGTGCTATAGTCTGGCAAATTTTATTACAGTAATTGTCACTATTTTACAGGTACAGTATTTATTGAATTTTAATTGAATACTGTGCTGTGCTAGTGTTAAACTATACGTAGCACTATTGCACTGCTAATATATGTTAGTTCAAACATGTTGTCAAGTCTTTAAACACATTGGCAAGTGGAAAGAAAGCTAAAACTGCCTTGTTTCACTTTAAGGCGGTTTTCACTTTACATCGGGGCTCCGGTCCCTAACCCACTGTATGAGCGGGGTATACCTGTATATATTTATATATATATAGACAAGTATACATACACACATACAAATATTTAGACACATATGTATAAATACTTTAGAGCCCTCCCCATTCAAACACCTTGTAATATACCATATCCATGTTTAATCCTTTTAAAATATTTTTCTTTTCAATATTAAGCTGATATTTTTTTGTTATTAAATATGTTTATATATGAGTGTAATACCTTATTTTCATATGCTTTACATGTGTTTTGTTTTTTTAACCCTAACACTTTACTTCAGGTCTCAGTTCGCACTAATTCTACTGCTATTTTGACTTTTACTCTAACTCAAGCCATAACTTTCAACTTGTAATTTGAGCGATGTTTAGCATGGTCATGATATCCATTGAAAGTAATGGGTGCGCAAAAGGGATTTTGGCTGCGCTAAATCTTCTCTGGTAAATCTGATTTGGACTTGTAATATAAATAAGTGCACTCATTTTAGCGCAGTCCACCCAATTTATCATTGATTTTGCACCCCATTCTAGCCTCTCTAGGAGAAGAAGAGAAAAAAAACTACATTTTTCAGATTTAAATTACTTAAAAAGCAGGTAAATAAATAGTGACATTATTTTGCTAGGTTGTTTCACTATACTAATGGGCTGAGAGTATATCCGCTTGTTTTAACTTTCTATACACAAAGACAAATCCATTAGTACTGCCATTTTCATTATAGGTGGTAATTTAAATGAGCAAAACCAGGTTTTGCAATTGCAAAAATAAACCTACACAAACCATTTCCAATATATTTAATACTCCTGCTGATGTAAAAAAAAGTCATTGGAAACACATTACAAGGGGAAAATGACAGAATCATTTTAATGTTTAAATGCAATGAGGGAAAAACTAAAATGGCTTCAGCAAAAGGGTGTGGAATAGCTCAGCAGTGAGGGGGTTAATATAGTTGTATAAAATTATTTTCTGTAACCATTTATAGCTGTTCTAAATTATACTCAGACTGAGCAATAACGATCTTCTAATGCATGCACTGGTTAGCAATTAATGAGTTAGGAATAATTTATTAAAGCTATACTTATGAACTGCAATAGCATATTTTAATGTTTCTTTTCTTCTATAATCCGGTCTATAAAAAAACTATTTCAAAGAAAAATAGCAGAATTCCATTTTTTTGTTGAAGTTTTTGTGTTGTTTTTTTTTTTTTTAATATTGGTATATCACCATGGCTCATAAGCAACTTGAAATGTTGAAACAGATTTCTGGTCAGCAGTTCATTATTTGTCATTCTGTAGCTTTCCATGTGTATGTTTGTACTGAGAATAATGTGTTTGAAAGGTCAAGTGAAACAATTGTGATCAACCCTACATTTTCTGTTGTGATCCAACCCAGCCAATTAAAGTGATATTAAACCCTAAATATATTTCATGTAGAACCCCCCTTCTAATTATGGTTACTGCCATTTGTAACCTAGGTTTCACTGCAATTTTCTAAAGGAGAGTTGTTGGAGTGCAGGGAAAGCAACCTTTTTGGCATGGTGGCACCCGTAACTAGAGGAAGGTGAGTTTATAACGTTAATAATATGCTGATAAAATGTACTTAGCGCTTAATGTCCCTTTAAGATTACCCTAAAGATTCACAAGAATCTCTCCACATTTATTTTAGATAAAATAGCAAAAAACGTTATTATTGTTTCCTAAGTGAGTTATACGCCCTCCCTTATAAAACAAATATGATTGTTTTTTAAAAAAAATAAAATATGCTAAGATGTTTTACAGTATTAGAAAAATATTTGGGCAATAGCTCAAAAAAAAAAAAGAATATTTACCCTTTCTGAAATCTAGAATAATAATTCATCATCAATCATCATAATAATACAATATGTGAAGTACACATAGTATAAACCATGTTTAGGATTTGTGAATTTAAATATGCTTTTTTATTTTTTTAGAAAGGTAATATTTAAAGAGGTATCTATCCAGGTCATGTTTTGACTTTATTCTCTTAAAAATTGCCAACAATACTATAAAAGCAAGTAAATAATTCTGGGATTATGTTCAGAGAAAGAGAGCCGTTTCTGGTTTTGAAATATAGAGATATAGAAACCTTCTCAAAGGGGCAATGTCTTGCGTCTTCCATAAGCCTATCATGCATGACTATGTAAAGTGATCACACTGAGCCCACGCAAAAACTCCGGCAAATGTGTCTGCAATGGATAAGGCAAAATGCTTTATGCAAATGAATAATTTTGTTGTATTTACTGAGCCTCAATTTCACCATGAAGTTAAATCAAAAAGAAAATATATACATATTTGCATATTCAAAAGCTAAATGGAAAAGGATATCTGGTCTCAAGACATCTGCAATGTATGTATTTTGTTTAAAACTTGTGACAGCCATAACAGAGATATTTCAGTTTAATACCCATGACTTCCAGCAAAACATTTTAATTTGTGTTGAGAAATGTTTTTATTTATTTATTATGCATATTATCTTTAGTTGTTTAGTCTTTTTTTTCTCTTTTACGTTTATAGACAGTATATAGGTTCTTTTAATGAGGATTTGGGTTATTTAGGTACACCTAGTCTGGGTATGATTGATTTTCAAATGATTGGCTAATGTCCACATGTTATTATACTGTATAGTACATGTTCTGAAATTTGAACTATTAATATATATTTTCGTTCATGAGGAATTGAGGAAGTTTAATTTATTTTACTTTGTCTACAGAGCTCAAAAAACAATAAGTGCCTATAACATAATCTAGCCCTAAATACGTAAATAGTAAGTGGAGCGCAAAATTTATATGTATATAAGCATATTCATATATATTTAAAGGGAACACACAGTTCCCATAGAACGCTATGTAAAGGCCCCCTTTTTTTTCTAACACCACTCTCCCACCAACTTTAACCTCTCAGAACAGATTTTTGCAGTTTTGTTTTTATTAAATTAATAATAAAAAAAAAGAATATTCTTTATTTTGGGGGCAATTTGGGGTTATTTTGAAGAGTAACCATAGGTCTGACCTCTGGTTAATTTTCTGAATGTTAATTGCTACCGCGAGCTCGTGGAAGAAATAACCAGCCACTTGTAATGTCTGGTTATTTACTGTGTGCCCGTAAACCGGCAAATTTGCCCCATTTACAAGGGCTCAATAAATTAGTGCTCCACTTGTAATCTAGCCCTTAGTGGGATATACATATCTTTTAGTGCAGAATATTCATTAGCACACAGATTCCTTGATTCTTATATCATATATTTAGTTTGGGCTTCACTGGAGTTATTATTATGAACAACTTCTTAGTTATCTGCACCTTAATAAATTTGTTTCTCCCGGATATGATATAACTATGCAGTATCAATTAACATTTTTATAAAGACTATTATATGTTTTTATATATCCTAATAACACATATAATATGCATGCAATTGTACAATAATGCAATGTTCTAATGAATTAATCAATTAAAGCATTTTGTTTTAGCACCTCTATGTCCCTTTACATAAGTGTAACAAAAAAGATTTGTAACTGTTGTGCATCCTGCAGGATCTGGAACTATCACCTTGTAACATTCTACGCAGAGACTGTTTGATTAGTACAGATTGTATCTGTCCCTAACTGGCCACAGCAAATGAGATAAGATAGAATACAGAAGGAATGTGTTTCTGGAATGGAAAGCAATGCAAACGGTGCTGACAAAATGACATTTTTAATTTCTTATATTGTATGCAGCACATAATTGCTAATATACTGTATACTATTAATCTGAATAAAGTACTTAAATGTCCCTTTAATGGGACACAAAGTCAAAATTAAACTTTCATGGTTCAGATAGTCCATATAATGTTAAGAGGGTTTTTAATTTGCTTCCATTATCAAATGTACCTTGTTCACTTTCTATTCTTTATGGAAAAGCCAACCTAGTAAGGCTCAAGATCAGCTAGATGGTGATTGGTGGCTACATACATGTCTCTTGTCATTTGCTCCAAAATGTTTTCATCTAAGTCCAAGTAGGGCATTGCTGCTCTTGTGCTGGCTTTAACCATGTATTTAACCCCTTTTCAGAGGTTAAACACAATAGTTATGTGCCTACAATAGTGCTATAATAAAATGCTCTATCACATAAGCATTTTCATTTTACAATTTAAAGTTCCTTCAACACATATTTCTTTTAGAAAGAAATACAGTGTCTCTGACCTTTAGGCCGATTTATGTATGATATAAAAGTACCCTAAAATATTGAATTACAATGCTTTGTAATTTCTTTCATTGTAAAATATGATCATAACAAATTACTCATTTTTTTGTCATTACATTGCAATAACTTTAGTCTATAACTTCAAGGAGTAATATGCTTCAAGTCAGTCTTCTAGAAAAAGTCTAAATGTCATTCATTCTTAATAAAAGAGGTTGAAAGGGCAGGTGGTTTGCTTCTGAGGCTCTGAAGAAATAATAAAGCCAAAAGCTATGTGCCTTACCCTCAGGTTTCCTCTGTGTGCAAAATACTATAACCGCGTCCATGTGATTTACGTTGTTTATCAGTCTACGAAACTTGCTAGCAGTAATTTTCAGCAACACTGCAATATGTTGTGCTTTAAGGTTTAAAACCTTTCAGAAAACAATTTCATATCTGTCCACTATTCAAAATTGTTAAACTTTATAATATTTCTATATTTGAATTAATTGTCAATCAGCTAGATTAAGAGTTATGCGTGCTATAGGGAAATTAACGAATGCAAGAAAAGTTGTGTTATTTAACCCCCTATAGCGCAGCCATTACAAGTGTTTCAAAACCTGGCTTGTGTATGCGATAGGGTGCTTTTAAGCTCCATACCGCACAAAAAACAAGCTCTGTTTTAACGTGCTTGTGCACGCTTTCCCCATAAACATCAATGGGGAGAAGGTGTCTGAAAAAGTCTAACACCTGTGATCGCGGAAAGAAAAACTCTGTAACGCAGCCCCATTGATGTCTATGGGAAAAAAAATAATACTAACATATACCCCACGTCTAAACACCCCTAATCTGCCTTCCACCGACATCGCCGGCACCTACATAATGTTATTAACCCCTAATCCTCGATATCGCTGCCACCTAAATAAAGCTATTAACCCCTAATCTGATGCTCCCGATATCGCTGCTACTATACTAAAGTTATTAACCCCTATTCCCCTGCACCCCAACATCACCCACAGTATAATAAATCTATTACCCCTATTCCATTGCTCCCCGACATTGCCACAACTAAATAAACTATTAACCCCTAAACCTCTGGCCTCCCACATCACTACCACTAAATACATCTATTAACTCCTAAACCACCAGCCCCCCACATCGCAACAACCTAAATTAAACTATTAACCCCTACTCCTAAACCTACCCCTAAACCTACCCTTAAACCTAAACCTAACCCTAACACCCCCTAACTTTAACATAATTAAAATAGAGCTAAATTAAAGTTACAATTATTAACTAAATAATACCTATTTAAAATTAAATACATACTTACTAGTTAAATAAAACCTAAGCTAGCTACAATATAACTAATAGTTATATTGTAGCTATCTTAGGTTTTATTTTTATTTTTGCAGGTATGTTTGTATTTATTTTAACTAGGTAGACTAGTTAGTAAATAGTTATTAACTATTTACTAACTACCTAGTTAAACTAAATACAAACTTACCTGTGAAATAAATCCTAAGCTACCTTACACTAAAACCTAAAATTACAAAAAATAAAAAAACACTAAAATCACAAAAAATAAAAAAACCTACCATTACAAAAAATAACAAACGAAATTATAAAAAAAAAAAAATTACACCTAAACTAATAGCCCTATCAAAATAAAAAAAGCTCACCCAAAATAAAAAAAAACCCTAGCCTACAATAAACTACCAATAGCCCTTAAAAGGGCCATTTATAGGGCATTGCCCTAAGTTAAACAGCTCTTTTACCTTTAAAAAAAATACAAAGACCCCCCAATAGTAAAACCCTCCACCCAACCAACCCCCGAAAATAAAAAACCTAACTCTAAAAAAAACCTAAGCTACCCATTGCCCTGAAAAGGGCATTTGGATGGGCATTGCCCTTAAAAGGGCATTTAGCTCTTTTACAAGCCCAAACCCTAAACTAGAAAAAAAAACACTAAAAAACCTTAAAAAAAACTATAACTTACCCCCGAAGATCCACTTACAGTTTTTGAAGTCCCGCTTGAATGATCTTCATCAAGGCGGCGAGAAGTCTTCATCCAGGCGGCCTCTTCAATCTTCATCCAGACGGCATCTTCTATCTTGATCCCGGCGGCGAAGAGGGGGTACATCCTGAAGACATCCGGCGCAGAGCATCCTCTTCATACGGTCGCTGTATATGATTACAAATATTACCTGTCAGAGGTGGTGAGTACCCCCACAAAAAAATCCCTGAATATATATATATATATATATATATATATTGACAAAACAGATCAGCACTCACCAACACTTTAACCACTCAGTGCACGGCCAGAAAGTAAATACAATAATGTGTATTACATAAGGACAAGACCTGGTGATGATCCCTGTAGTCCCTCGCAAAGAAAGCCAGCACACGAGATTTAGAACAACACACCTTCCTTTAATGCAAAAGTAGCATAACGTTTCAGCTCCCACTGGAGCTTTGATCACATGCAGCAGTTCATAAGAATAAGTCAGGCATAAAACAACACACGCAAATAAACCCTTAAATACCCCCACCCACCAATCAAAATGCAACACAGAAAACCGCCAAATACAAAGATAATCAAATCAGCTGTGTATCACAATGTCGGGCATGGACCGCAAGCAGCAATGCGTGTCCATGGAAACTCAATAGCATATATCTCGCAACTGCGCATGCGTAAATGACGTAATAGCGCATGCGTGCTCAGTGTCGTCATGGCGTCTAAGCTGGTTGTCATGGATACCATAAACAAAAGGTCAGCGGAAAAACACAGCAGTAACAAAGGTAATATATAACCATCACCTACACCAAAAAATAGGCATCAAGACAACACTGCACATTGCCCACTATGATATACACATAAAATCTATCAAAGACATTGCTGTATGCCAACAGGCATATATCTAGTGAATGACGGAGCTAAACAACCTGTATACAGGTTGCACACAAATTAAATTGCATATGATCAGTTAGTGAAACTATTATTAAAAACAAAACAGCCATATTTTTAGTTAGCCACCAGTATATTAATGCATAAGTAATTTACTTGTAAACAATGAGCTAAATATAGCCCCTAATATAGTCCGATCAGGACTTAACTGTAAATTAGATTAAAATATGACATTTATACACATATAGTGGCCACTAGAGAAATAACTAAACATATTTACAAAACTTTGCAACGTGTATCTAGGGTATGGTAAAAACATCCATAATCAGATGAAAGGAAGCCCACAGTCATTTATAGAAGCAGCTGTAATCAATGGACATATTTAAGCCTTTGGGTGTTATAGTGTCAAGTCGATAGATCCAACGAGATTCCATTTTTAGCAGAGCCTTGGCTCGATCACCCCCACGTCTACTCTTTGGTACGTGGTCAATTAGAATAGTCCTCAATGTAGAGATGGAATGTCCAGCTTGAGCAAAGTGGCGTACCACTGGCTGATCCGAGGTGCCCTTATCCAAAGCCAATCGAATGGCTGTCTTATGATTGGCTAACCTCTCTCTGAAGGATGTAATGGTTTTACCCACATAATATAGCGAGCAAGGACAAATGATCACGTAGATCACATGATCAGAAGTGCACGTGAGCCGATGTCGTATATTGAAGATTTGGTTCGTATGTGGATGATGAAACCTATTCCCAACGATCATGCCATTGCAAGTGATGCAATTCCCACATCTATAACATCCCTTCTTCTTAGGGGGTAACCAAGTTTGACATTGGTAGCTTGTGATGGGGTCGGTCTTCATCAAAATGTCACGGAGATTTCGTGCTCTCTTATAAACCAATCTTGGTGGTGGTGTCTCTCCAAACGGTAGAGTGTTATCTGTTGACACAATCGGCCAGTGCTGCTTAATTGCATCTTGTACCTTACGTGATGCTGGAGTGTATGTGGTAATGAAATTCATACGTTGTTCAACCGGCTTGAGTGGTTTAGTTAGTAGTGATTGTTGGCTGAGTGCTATTGCTTTATCACCTTGTTCCGTGATCAGCGATTCAGGATAGCCTCTGTCAATAAATTTCTGTGCCATGGCTTCTAGTTGAACCTTCTTGTGGGTCTCCTCGGTGTTATTGCGTACGACCCGCAGGAGTTGAGATGAGCTTATCCCTTTTTTTGAAAAGATGGATGGAAACTATTATAATTGAGGATTGAGTTTTTATCTGTAGGTTTATTATACAGTTTGGTAAAGAGTCTAAGGCCAGATGGTGTATCCTTTTTATATATCTCAACCATTAAGGTTATTGAACCATGAGGTTAAAGACTCTTTGTCACCTCTCCAAAGCATAAAGACATCATCAATGTAGCGCTTGAAGAACCTTATGGAACCCTGTTCAGCCAAGAAAACATTCTCCTGTTCATACATGGACATATAGATATTTGCATAGGACGGGGCCATATTAGAGCCCATGGCCGTTCCAAGTATTTGCAAATAAAATGTATTTTCAAATCGGAAATAATTCTTGGCTAAACAGAGCTCCAAAAGCTCCAACAAGAACTCCACAGGTGGGCCACAGTAATGAGGATTACCAGATAGGATTCTCCTGACCATCTCCTTCCCATGTGAATGTGGGATAATGGTATATAGATTTATAACATCCAATGTGACTAAAATGTCATCAATTTGGATGTCCTCCATTTGTGATAGAAGATGTATTAGTTCAGAGGTAAGAACCAGTTGATTGGACAACAGGTTGCAAGAAGTAGTCAATGTATTCGGCGAGAGGCTGGAGAAGCGAGCCCCTCGCCGACACTATTGGGCGACCTGGTGGGTTAACCATACTCTTGTGTATTTTGGGTAAGAGGTACAGAATGGGACTGATGGGGTTTACAACCGTCAAATAACCAAAAGTGTCCTCATCAATAAAACCTGCATCAAGAGACATACACAAGAGTTGGTCAACCTGTTCTTTAAATTTAGTGGTAGGATTATACGTTAGCTTACGGTAGGTTGTACCATCCTCTAATTGTCTGAGAGCTTCACATCTATACATGTGATAATCTAACACCACAATGGCACCGCCCTTATCGGCTTGCCTGATCACAATGGTGCTATCTTCAGTTAAAGTTTTTAAGGCACTTCTTTCCATTGTGGTGAGATTATCCCATGTATTACTCAAATTGGATTGATCCATACTGATATCTGTATTGACCATGCGTGTAAATGTTTTGATTGTTGGATGTGTAATAGTTGGTTCAAAAGAACTTTTAACTTTAAACGGTTTTGATTCATAGTCAGCGCTATTTTTTTTTTTTTAAATATTTATTTATAACCAACAATGAATACAATATCCATATCGGCAAAAAAAAAAACAGGAGATATTTCAGTTTGTCATACATGTTATGGTAACAGAGAAGAAAAGAAAACGAGAAACAATATCAACCAAACATGAAGTATATATTATAATTCATATATACAATAGATTAACCTGAGTTATCCACCTATTTGGTCATTACTCATTGTTGGAGTTTTTTTTATTTTATTTAAATTAAAACAAAACAAAACAAAAACAACCCGAGAGAAGAAAAAAAAAAAAAAAAAAAAAAAAAAAGGGAGGGAGGGAGGGGAAAGGGAAGGTGGCCATCTCTCATTCATCTCGCCCAGCTACCAGATGCCTAGTAAGATTAGTTCAGAATTTTGAAATGGGAAGATCATATATTCTTTTTCATTTTCAGGGAGTGATTTAATATATACTGCCCATTTATTGAAAAAATTCCTTATGTCCTCTTCATTGTCTATGTCTGTATCTTTTTGTTCTAATAAGCATTGTTTTTTTAGACAGTTTTGGATTTCGCATACGCTGGGCGCTGAGCGCGTTTTCCATTTTTTACAAATTAAGTATCTAGTGGCTAATATCGAGACAGAGATCAAGTTATCATTGGGGTGGCGTTCAGTTAGATTATCGTTACATAATATAATTTGATATAGAGTAAGAGTTACAGGGGGAATTTTCAGCACCTTATTCAACCAATATTCAAGCTTGCACCAAGTATTTCTTACTTTTGGACAGAACCAAAGCATGTGTTCTAAGTTGGCTGCCGGGAATGAGCATTTGGGGCATTTATCAAAGCCTGAGTTGTGAACCCTGCGACCCGTTTCCGGAGTAAAATAGGCCCTATGAAGAATTTTAATATGTGCTTCCCGCCAAGTAGCTGAGAGAGTTGTTTTTTTCACTTTGCTTATAGAATGTTGCACTATTTTTGAGTCTACCCTATTTTGTTCTGACAGTGAAGTCCATGTTAGAGCAAGTCTTGCTAAATTCTGGTTGCCCCTGCTAATAGCCAAAAGGTGATAGCATACAGAGATAGAAATCCGATCCACAGTCGTAAGTGTAAGCCAATTTTCAAGTTTACCTAATTTCCAAGACCATCCTACCTCTCTAGTTGTTTCCAAGAAATAATGCCTTATCTGTAAATAAGCAAAGAAGTCTTTGTTGGGTAAGTTATATTCCCCTTTTAGTTTTTCAAATGTTTTAATGGTTTTTCTGTCCCCATCTATCAGTAAGATCAGTTTATTTAATCCATTATTGTGCCATCTATTGAAGACCTCAGACTGTAGACCGGGTTGAAACTTTGGGTTCCCTATCAAGGTGAGGTGTTTTGAAATTTTAGGGTTAAAGGATAAAAGCTTTGATATTTTCCACCAAGCCCTGATAGGGTTGGATATAGATTTAAGTCTTTTAATTTCTAGGGGTAGCTCTTTAGGAGGGGAGTGTAGGAGTGCTAGGGGAAGATAAGGATCGCAGACATTACTTTCAAGATGGTTATTTAGGATATAATCCTTAGATAAGATCCAGCTACTAGCTATTCGTGCCAAGGAGCTGAGATTGTATGCTCTGATATCTGGCAGTGCCATACCTCCGGAATCGCATGGGAGAGAGAGTTTTTTAAGGGAGATTCGTGCTTTTTTCCCTTGCCAAAGAAATTGGCTAATCAAGCTATTGATTAGTCTTACATCCTTTTCATACAGGATTACTGGGACATTCAGAAGTATATAAAGGAGTTTCGGGAGAAGAACCATCTTAAATATTGCCACTCGACCCGAGACCGAGAGTGGAAGTGTGTGCCAGGTTCTCAGCTTTTCTTTAATTTGCCTAATAATAGGGGGTATGTTAAGTTCATATAGTTTGTCGGCATTCACCGGAACATTTATTCCCAAGTATTTAAATGAATCTGTTATTCTCTTGAAAGGGTTTTCTGTACAAGAGTCTTTATCCCTACGGATCCAGAGAATTTCTGACTTAGCTGTGTTTATTTTGTATCCTGAGAAGGTACCAAAATGGTCTATTATTTGCATAAGTTTTGGGATGTTAATTTTAGTGTTAGATATATATAATAGTACATCGTCTGCATATAGGCCAATTTTCATTTCATGATTTGAGATCTTAATTCCTTCCAAGTTTTGTCTTACCATGTTTGCCAAAGGCTCAATGGCCACGTTGAACAGGAGAGGGGAGAGAGGACACCCCTGGCGGGTTCCTCTTTCCAGAGTTATTGATGGGGATACCATGCCATTAATGATTAGGCGTGTAGCTGAGCCTTTATAAAGGTTCTTAACAAATTCAGGAAATTTGCCCTTAATTCCAAATTTTGTCAGGGAGGTGTTGAGATGCTTGAAGGTGACAGAGTCAAACGCTTTTTCTGCGTCAATGGACAAAATAGCCATGTCCGGTACTCCGGGCATTTCCTCTCTCCCCCCTCCCGTCTGCCGGGCCTTTTCCAAATATTCAAGTGTAAGTAATAGTTCCCTTATTTTTGCCGAGGAGTTCCGTCCATTCATGAAGCCCGCTTGGTCCGGATGGATTACCTGTGGGAGTATTTGCTGTAATCGAGCTGCTAAAATGGAGGTAAGAATCTTATAATCTGAATTAAGTAAGGCTATTGGCCTATAAGATTCTTTGAGCCTTGGGTCCTTCCCTTCCTTGAGGATCAGAGTTGTATGTGATGCCGAGAATGAAGGAGGGACTGGTTTACCATTCATATAGAGATCATTATATAAATTTATTAAGTATGGAGAAATTTCTAAAGAAAGAATTTTGTAAAATTCACCAGGTAATCCATCCGGGCCTGCTGCCTTACCAGTGGGAAGACCAGAGATTGCCTCAGTTAGTTCTTGTGCTGATATGGGGGAGTTAAGGATACTGATATCTTCGTCCGTTAGTGAGGGGCTTTTGATCATATTCCAGAACTCCGTGGCCTTGTCATGATCATAGCCTTTACAGGAGTATAACTCCTGATAATAGTTCACCAATGTGGATGCGATTTTATCCGGATTTAGGATTTGCACACCCTTCTCTAGAAGTTCTTCGATATAGGGTTGCTTTTTTTCGTTATTGACCATTCTGGCAAGCATCTTTCCGGACTTGTTCCAGAATCTATAAAGTTTAGCCTGGGTTTTTAATTCCTTTTGTGTTTGTTGAGTTAAAGAGAATGTATCCCGGGCTTCCTTAGCCTGTACGTACTTAGACCAGTTTAAGGCGTTCTTCTGTAATATGAATTTATTATATGCATTAGTTAATGCTTTTTGTATCTCTCTCTCCCTTACCTTCAATTTCTTGGTCAGGGCTATCTTGTAGGTTAGAATTTCTCCTCTAAGGACCGCCTTGGCGGCTTCCCAGAACAACTCTGGACGTTCGGTATATTCTGAATTAAACCGGAGATATTCCTCAAATTTAGATCTAATGTGGGCTTTGAATTTCATATCTGTCGCTAAGTAATATGGGAAGAAGAAGCGCGAAGATTTGAATCTTGATTGTTCAGGCTTAATGTCTAAAGTAATAGGGGCGTGATCTGATAGTAATATAGGGGTGATTCCTGCTTGGGCTCTCAAGGAGCCCAAGCGCTCATCTACGAGAAAAAGATCTATGCGAGACATAGTTTTATGCGCTTTTGAGAGGCACGTGAATTCCTGAACATCTGGATTCTGACTTCTCCAGATATCGTATAATGCTAGGTTTTGTTTTAGTTTCTTAAACATTTTAGATTCTAAATTATCCTTTTTCTGTTTTTTTTGCTTCATAGATTCTCTAAGTCTATCTAATGGGGAGTGTGGTGCCATGTTGAAATCGCCACCTATAATTGATAGCCCCTGATTGTACAGGAGGAATTTAGTTTGGATTCTATTCCAGAATTCTGGGTCAAAGGTATTAGGGCCATATAGGTTGCAAATTGTATAAATTTCCTGGGCGATTTTTACTTTTATTAGGACATATCTCCCCTCCGGATCAGGCTCGCAGTGGATCACCTCAAGCTGAGCTCTTTTACCAATTAAAATTGCCACTCCCCTTTTTTTGCCTATGCTTGGCGAGAAGTATACGTCTCTTACCCATGAGGACTTAAGTTTGTTAGATTCTTCTGAAGTGAGATGGGTTTCCTGGATTAATCCTATATCAGTCTGATATTTCCTTAGTTGTGTTAATATGGTTTTCCGTTTAATGGGGGTGGAGATCCCTCCCACATTCCACGAAACTATTCTAAGTTTTTCTATTTTTCTGTGTCTTTATAGCATGAAAGTAAGGTGAGGGAGAGAGGTAGGGGAAAAGGGAATGGAGAAAAAAAAAAAAAAAAACAAGAAAAAACCACCTGACACATATGGAACTTGACCCATTTAGCCCTACTTAAGAGGTCTTCCCAGTTATCGAACCTACACTGTTTAAGTGGGAGCTACATCGTCTGTTGCTAGGGAGACTAAGGATGAGAAGAATTTCTCGGCTGCATGTGCCTCCAGGAAAAGATGTGCCGTTCCATTCACAGTAACTTTTAATTTAGCTGGGTAAAGTATGGTCGCATTTATTCCAGAATTTATGAATTTAGTGCATATAGGTGCCAGATCTCTCCTTTTGGAAGCTGTCTCAGCCGAGAAATCCTGAAAAATAAGGATCTTAGCTCCATTAATAATGAGAGGTTGTGTTTTATGGTAATGCTGGAGAATAGAGATTTTGTCCTGGTAATTGAGTAGCTTTACAATAACAGGTCTAGGCCTATTAGATTTTTGAGCTAATTGTGGTGGGCCCAATCTGTGGGCTCTCTCTACCAAGATGTTGTTGTATAAGGGCGAGAGTTTGAGAGCTGTCTTTAGTGTGTCAGAAACAAAGACGGCAAGGTCCTCATATTGTTTCTCCTCTGGAAGACCTATTATTCTGATGTTGTTTCTTCTGCTACGGTTTTCAAGGTCTTCTAGTCTCATAAGGATTTTTTGATTACTGCTACTGATGCTGTCCAGCTTAGTGCCTTGTACTACTACCGTGTCTTCCAGATCCGATACTCTCTGCTCGACCTCCTGCATTCTTGAGGAGAATTGTCTGATTTCCTGAGATAGAGAGGAAATATCCTGCTTAATTTCCATCCTAAGAGCATCGAATTTGGGAGAGAGGGCATCAGAAATGCTGGCAACTAGATTTTGGACATTTAGTACTTCAGGTGTGGCTGCACTTAATAAAGTTGATTGAATCTCAGCTATTGAGTCCTGTGTGTTTTTGGATTTCTTATCTCTTTGTCTACCTGCCATTCCTGGTGAAGATGCTTTAGAAGAAATACCAAGAAATTTATCCATGTACTTCTCTATAGAAGAGAAAGAAGCAGAGAGAAGGAGAGAAGGGGGGAGAGGGAGAGAAAAAAAAAAAAGAAGAGAAAAAAAAAAAAAAAGGAAAGAAAGGAACGTAGAAGTGCAAGGGAAGTGGGGGAATGTGGGGGGATGGTACGTGACCTATGGGAGGTGATTGAGTCGGGCAGGAAGTTGTGAGTACGCCAAATCTAAGGTAGTGCCTTCGTGTGGGATTTTCCAATTGTGTTGTTTGTGATAAAAAAAAAAAAAAAAAAAAAAAAAGGAAGAAGTGAGCTAAGGAGGAATATATCTCAAGATCCCTAAAAGGGAATCAGTGGGGTGGGCGTAGAGGAATGCGCCAATTCAGTGTCGGGCTGTGGCTTGTGATGCCCTATTTAATTTACGTGCTATTTGGGTGATTTGTGTAGATGAGTGAGAAAAAAGGAGAAAGAGGGAGAAAGGGGGGGAGGGGAGGGGGAAAAAAAAGGAAGAGGCGTTTAGAGTAACGTTGTGTATTCGCGTTTACCCTATATGTTATTTATCTGCTCGCTTTTTCTAAGGTATGAGGGCTTTAGTGTTTTTAATCACTGGGTTTAGGATATTTGGCAGAATAATAACGACAGTAAGTTGGTGGGGAACCTCTTTAGCAATAAGAAGTCAATTATCAGTGCTCTTGTTGTATTTTTAGTTTTAGTGCATAATCGCTGAGATAGAGTATCTTTCCCAAGTTTTGAAACTACCGGATATTGCACAGTGCTGGACATATACTTATTTACTTATGGCCCAGAATCTTTCAGTGTACTGAGTATCAGGGATTACCATGCTCTTATTGGTAATAGGTGATATGAGTAAGCAGATAATATTGATTCAGAGAGTTCTTTAATATCTAAGGGGTTGATTAGAGATATTTTATTTCTAAGAGAAGGAGCTAGGGGAGATTACCCCTGTTTACTATTATTGTGATAAAGTATTGAATACTACAGGTAGGTCAGGGGATTGCTGCCTGTATCCCTATTGTATTTTTTTATTTTTTTCCTAGACTCAAGGCAGGGAAGAAACTCAGGTAATACAGATAAATTTTGGTTTTCCAGCTATACTAATTATCATGTAGACCTTTCAAAGGGTCAGCGAGAATGTTGATTAATAAGAAGATTCAGTTTGAGCCTTAGTGACCCAGCTTTAGTAAGATACCTGTATGTATAGCGTAGTAACGCCTTTAAAAAGCCATCAAACAAAAAACAATTCCTTTTTGCATATGCAGTATAAGTATGTACGCAATCTGACAAAGCTAGACAGTGTTATATACAAAACAAGAAGAAAAGTGCAACATAATCAGTTGGTAGTATCAGGTTTTGAAACTTTTGTATCAGAGAGGAAAAAAAGAGTGAAGGAGCTTATTCAAGTTTGTTAGAGACTGAGACTACCAGATATTGCGCAGTGCTAGATATATGCTTATTTCATGTGGCACAGTAATTTTCAGTATACTGAGTATCAGGAGTTACCACGCTCTTATTAGTAGTAGGTGATATGAATAAGCAGGTAATATTGGTTCAGGGAGTTCTTTAAAATCTAAAGACTTGATTAGAGATATTTTATTTTTAAAGGAAGAAACTAGGGGAGATTACCCCTGTTTATTATTGTTGTAGTAAAGTATTGAATACCACAGATAGGTCAGGAGATTGCTGCCTGTATCCCTATTGTATCTTTTTCGTAGGCAGAGAGCAGGGAAAAAACTCAGGTAATACAGATAATTTTTGCTTTTTGCAGCTACACCAACTATCATGTAGACCTTTCAAAGGGTCAACAAGAATATTGGTTAGTGATATGATTCAGTTTAAACCTTAATGACCCATCTTTAGGAAGACATGTGTAGTGTAGTAACGCTTTTAAAAAGCCATCAAACAAAGACAATTCCTTTTTGCATAAATAGTATCAGTATGTACGCAATCTAATAAAGCTAGACAGTGTTATATCCCAAATAAAGAGAGAAATGCAAGATAATCAGTTAATAATATCAGGTTTTGAAACTTTTGTAACAGGTAGGGGGAAAGTGAGAGAGCATATTCGAGTTGTTAAAGATTAAACAAATATTCTCATAGAAGAAGTCTTTTTGTTCTCGGTCTCTTCTTAAGTTCAAATTGCCCCTTTATATATTTCTAGTCCACAGTTATGATATCGAGATAGGGAGCAAGAGAGCTTGTTAAATGTAATTAAGTGCTCTAGACGATTTAGCGTCTCAGGTTTATCCCCCTTGGTAAGCTTCCAGGCCATTCGCCATCAGCCTGATTCTTTCCCTGTCTCCCCCCTTCCTCCTCCTATTCACCTCTGCCTTTAGCAAATTGACTTTTAACGGGTCTGGCCTAAGATTTTTAGGAGCCTCTTCAGGTATCCGGGAGCAGTGTTTGACCCACAGTGCAGTAAGAAAGAAGTTCAGGTAAACTCACCCCTTGCCTCCGCCTGTCCACTCGCCGTGTTCGCCAGCGACATCCAGGTCCCCGCAAGCCGACACGGGGCTGCCTCCAGTAGCCGTTTCCCCTCCGCCCCTATCGAGGATCACGCTCGGCTCTCCTCACGCAGCAACGGTGGGAGGAGAGCAAGAGGGCTGCATCAAACACCGGCGTCAGCCGGAGAGGGACGGCTCCAGCGTCAGAACCCCAATCCAAAATCGAGCCCAGCTCCCTCCCGCGCAGCACCGGTGGGGGAGGGAGAGGGCGGACACCAAGCTGCAACGCTGCAGGGGGGGCACTTCCAGCGGTGCCGCAGGTGAGGTTCAGGTAATTACAGAGCGGTCGAAGATGCTGAGAATTTTCCTGGCGAGGGCTACAGGCGGAGTGGGGGAGATAAGGTTTGAAGTTTGAACGGAGTGGCAGAGTTTAGTTTGAAGGAGGAGGGAGATACAGTCTAAAGCAGAGAACGTAGATAGCGTGGTAAGAGATAGTTTTTAGGCTGGGTAGGTCAAAATAGAGACAAGTTGAGTCCAGGCAATGAAAAGAGTTAGTATGAACCAGTGGGATGGTGGGCCACTGGTGAAGGGTTCCAGAGCTGCTTTTACCAAGCTGTCCTTACAAAGAGCCCCAGGACTTGGGGCAGGCGCGCAAAACAATCCACCGCCAGTATGTGTGTGGCTGGAGGTGTGGGCTCAGCAACACCTGTTGAGCTCCTCCTCCACCGGAACCTCCGATTCAGATAGAATTTTAAACAACTCAGTCAGCGCTATTTTTAAAGAACTCTTTGAGTTTAAACTGGCGCTGAAAACGATGTATATCTACACGGATATCAAATAGATCAGGTTTAGGAGTAGGAATGAATGATAAACCCTTATTGAGTAGTGAAAGCTCATCCTTAGACAAAATACATGAACTCAAATTGTACACTATTGTTTCGTTCTTCGATTTCCTGTTTTTTTGGTCTTTCCTCCCCCCCCTCCTATGGTGTCTGGGTCTGTGACCATGGGTAAAGGGGGTCGCTGTGAGGATCTAGTGGACACTCCACTACCACTTGTTGTCTTCTGTGAAGTGTTAGTCATTTCAGTCCCTGAGGAATCACCCCCACTACTGTCAATAGTATCAAAGTTTATACGTTTATTTTTCGTAAACCTACCCTAACCATCTATAGACCTTCCTGTCCCTGTAATCGTTCTCAACAGTGTGGTATTTTTTATTTTTGAATGTCAGTAATTCCTGTTTGTATTTAGAGACCTGTGTGGCCAATTTATTTAACCAATCAGTTTCGGAGTCATTACTTAATATGTGTAGGAGTTTATCTTTAATTAGAGTGATGTCATTTCTCACTGCTATTTTCAATCTTGATACTTCTTCAATTACCAGAAGCATTAAATCATGTGAGCATTTGTTTAGGATTCCACACCAGCGCCTACAGAAATCCATATTGATCCTACCCAAAGTTGGAATATTTTTAACTCTGAAACCACGTGGTATAAACTTTTCTTTATGGTATTTAGAGAGATATACTGCATGAAGGTAATAGTCAACCTCTTTCTTTTCTAGATGTAATAATTTGTGGTAAATATTAAGTGGGTTCTCACTGCTGCTTGCGGTCCATGCCCGACATTGTGATACACAGTTGATTTGATTATCTTTGTATTTGGCGGTTTTCTGTATTGCATTTTGATTGGTGGGTGGGGGTATTTAAGGGTTTATTTGCGTGTGTTTTTTTATGCCTGACTTATTCTTATGAACTGCTGCATGTGATCAAAGCTCCAGTGGGAGCTGAAACGTTATGCTACTTTTGCATTAAAGGAAGGTGTGTTGTTCTAAATCTCGTGTGCTGGCTTTCTTTGCGAGGGACTACAGGGATCATCACCAGGTCTTGTCCTTATGTAATACACATTATTATATATATATATATTTATATATATATATATATATATATATATACACAGTATATATATATATATATATATATATATATATATATATATATATATATATATATATAATTTAGAAATATATAGAACATATTCTGCTATGTGCAGAACATTGGAATGTGAAATATTTACAGTAAATACATAGTTAAACCCTTTATTAAAAATTAATATTGCATAAATATGCTTTAACATGTTTTCATCTACTTAACTACAAATTGCTCCAATGCACTTGTATATATGTCTATATATGTGTTTATATGTGTATCTATGTCTGTAAATACATAATACACATATACATAAATACATATGTACACTCACACACACACACACATATATATATATATATATATATATATATATATATATATATATATATATATATACACATAAATTGAAAGACATCTTTAGACGTGTATATGTATGTTTCTCAATGTTAAAGCCCTTTGTCTGATTTTTTTTCCAACACCTGAGAACTGAAGTCACAGTGATTATTCTAGTGTAAATCATGATTGTACTCAAGCGATTGCAATTACTTTCAACTTGTCATACCAGGGGTAAACCAAACAAACTTAAACCCCCACAATTAAACCCTTGACGCTCGGGCACAAACATTTGCTCTCCACTTGTAATCTGACCCAATGTCTTTTCTGTTAAATTTTGCAAAGAAAAGTTTTTTTAGCTACATCTTACTTTACTTAATCTGTCAAAAAGATCCATAATATTTTTGCTGTTTATTCATGGCCTTTTCAAGATAATGTGCTGAATACAACAATATGTAAATATGAAGTGTACTGCATATATAAACAAAGCTTAATGTGTCATTATTACAATTTGACCTTCAATAATATACAAAGGGGATTAATTATTCTTTTTGTTGCTTGCATTGTTAAGAATATCTCAAGGACTTACACTATGAAACACTAACGCCTATCATTTAATGATAGGAGGACAATTGGGATTTTAAACTTTATAAAGTAAAAAGTATTAGAATAATGAAACTGTATGTGTAACTATTATAATTATCTGATGATTTCAATATCTCATATTGACAAGGACTCAGAGTTAAAATTATATTTTTGAAAAAACAGCTGAGTTTCATAAAGATTGTCTTGGAGGAACAGAATTTTATTGCAAGGACAGAGACTCCTATGGTGCTATATATCTTTTCACTTTACTGCAGACAGCATTTTAACGGACATTAAATTTAAATAAACAATAAAGACAAGAATGAATAAAACATATAAACCAATGAGAACAAAGTTTGAAATGTAATGGACAAAAATGACCAATGAGAAGAGTCCAGCAATTCATAAAATGACCAGTAACTGTCAAATCTTCCTCTTTTCTCTTTGCTGATCAGAGATAAGTATATTGTGCTTTATTATAATAAAAAAAATTACATTCATTGTGTTATTTTCTTGTTTTTTCGTTATATATCTGGTTTTATCTTATTACTGTATATCTCTTTAATTAATAAAATCAATTTTAGCTCCACCTTAATTTTTATCCTTTAAGAAACACTGAAGTCTATTTATAGCAGCGTACTGATTATGAACCAGGTTAAGCAGATACAGGTAAAATCTCTGACTTGTAAAGAAAATTACCAATGTTCTAATCTATAAATGCATTTCAGTTGCAAAATCACTCTTTATTATTATTATCATTTATTTGTAGAGCGTCAAAAGATTCCACAGAACATAGACATGATATGTAAGGTCAAATTTAAAGGCATCAAGTCGGTAGAGCGCCCTGCCGAGAGTTGCAATGTTGTAGTCAGCTCTTATGAAGGTGATCTGCAATCAACTTGGCTCATAGGCTTACATGATAAGGGGGTTCAAGGAGATAACAAAGGGGGAGAGGAACTGTGATTAAAAACATTAGTGTAGGTTGTATGCATCTCTGAACAGTAGCGTCTTTAGGGAGCACTTGAAACTTTTAAAACTACGGGAGAGTCTTATGGAGTGAGGCAGAGTTTTCCACAAGATAGGGGCGAGTCTGGAGAAGTCCTGTAGATTAGAAAGTGAGGAAGAGAGGAGGAGTTTGTGAGTAAAGTGAAGGGGATGGGGTTGTGGGTATCTGGAGAAAAGCATAAAGAAGAAATGATCCCAAGCATCCAAAATGGGTAAGTAAAACAAAGCTTTTATTCTTGCTCCAACAAAATCAGGTTACAACAGAGGTATCAGGTAAGAAGCACTGTATTACGCGTTTCAGCCGAGTCGGCCATAATCATAGACATGAATCCCTCTCTTTGAGGGCATGCTTAAATAGGGCATATCTTCGCCCCATGGGCAGAACTTTTTTTCACTTTCTGCGATGAGATTTTTTTAATAAAATTTTTTCTGCAGGTCATTTTTAAATAAAATTCAATTTTAAATTAGACAGTTACACTAAAGCACCAGTTCAATTTCAATGTGTTGGTTAACCGGATAATAAAGGAATTTTTTTAATTTTATAATATAGTGCAGGAAAGGCTAAGAGGCAGGTTTAAAAAAATCTGAGAGCCAGTCAACAATCAATGGACTGCTCACTTCAAACAACTCTTTGCTCTGGATGCACTTACGCAGTGCAGCCAGATTAAATCTCTGTTTGAAGAGAAAAGTCTAATGAAGAGCAGCGCTGCAAAGTTAAAGTGCATAGAGTTCCTGCATGTGCCCTGTTCTTTCTGCAGACATGATGCATTTTCTCCGATGACATCTCAGATCATTGCATGTTCTGCCTTGAGATCTCCGCCCATTAAAAACATTAAAAAAATTAACCTTTTAGCTGCCAGTCTTTAGAGATGAAGATAATGTCAGTAAACATGTTACATAAACATCTTATGTATTTTAAACATTTTCAACAACTTAAATTCATTACATTACATTGGTAAATCTTAGATAGAAGCATCATCTGCAATATTCCATACACATATACAGTAAATATACTCATGCACCTTTTAGCAATTTAAAAAGCACATCTGATTAATGAGGTGTTAGTAGACAAACTAGCTATATTCTATGTGAATAAAAGATGAGGGTAGATTATATATAGTAATATAGATATCAAGTCAAGCCTTATATATTTAATCAGTTCGATACTACAATTTAGTGTGATAGATCAATGTATAATTGGAGGTATTCATTTGGGAATAATGTAAAATACAAAAGGTTAGTTAAGTGAAAGCTCAAAAAGTAATTTATATGTCCATTTCATAGGGATACTTATATCTACCAATATTTGATTATTGTTAAAGGTGTAGGTCAATTACTCCCAATAGTTAATAATGTTGAATTGGGGATTGAATTCTTCTGAAATTAAAGTCTTTAATTTGTGAATCCAATAGATTTCTTGTCTTTCTAGGATTTTTTGTCTACTTCCCCCTCTACGGGGCGTCTGTATGACTTCTATAGAATTCCATTTGAAGTTTTTACATCTTTTCTATGTGTATATATGAAATGTTTAGATAGTGTTGAGCAAAGAACACCATTAGAGATGGACCCCAGATGTTCTCTAATGCGGGTACGTACATCTCTAGAGGTTAAACCTGCATAGACTACAAAAGCAGTTGAACAATAAATACAGCCCTTAGTTGAGAGAGTTTCTCCTGTCACATAGGAGATAAAGTTAACCGCCTGTTTACGGTGTGGACAAGCCTTGCAGCATGTACTGCCACATCTATAGGTACCTGTTGCTTCTAACCATGAGCTACATGCTTTTGATTTTCGTTAGAATATTTGATCACAAATTTGAGACCCTTCCTGTCTGTTCTATATTTCTTGTTACTTTTACTTAGGACAGAGGGCCTATTTAGAGTGGCAAATTATTTCCACCATATGTGTGTTATAATCCCTCTCCATAAAATGTTGCTTTGGATTGAGAGCTTCCTTAGCAAAGTTACTTGCTTTAGTACAGTTCCTTTTGGCTCATAGGAACTGTCCTTTAACTATGCCTTTGAATGCATGTTGTTGGTGACTGCTCTGTGCATATAGTAGGTTGTTGCCTGCTATTGGCTTTCGATATAGAGATCCAAATAGATGCTCTCTCTCTTGTTCCAACTATACGTAAATTGAATCCCCTTGTGACCAAATATTCTAAAAAAAATTCTGAATTATGCAAAATCATAAAAAAGTATCTAGCTATTTTGCATAGTGATGATGCCCTTAAGATCATCATTGGACAAGGTTGTGATTTTTTCTACTCAAGAAATTTGATATTAAGGAATATGCTTTCACCTAGCATGTTGCCAAAACCAAAAGCATGTAGCTCATGGTTAGATGCAACAGGTACCTATAGATGTGGCAGTACACGTTGCAAGACTTGTCTACACCTGAAACAGGGGGTTAACTTTATCTCCTATGTGACAGGAGAAACTTTCTCAACTAAGGGCTGTATTAATTGCTCAATTGCTTTTGTAGTCTATGTAATTGAATGTTCGGAACACCAGAAACAATATGTAGGTTTAATCACTAGAGATGTACGTACCTGCATTAGAGAACATCTGGGGTACATCTCTAATGATGTTCTTTGCTCCGCACTATCTAAACACTTTCAGTCATACACAACATGTAATAATGCTTCAAATGGAATGATATAGAAGTCATACAGACTCCCTGTAGAGGGGGTAGTAGACAAAGAATCCTAGAAAGACAAGAAATCTATTGGATTCATAAATTTAAGACTTTAATTCCAGAAGGATTCTATTCCCAATTCGACATTATTAACTATTGGGAGTAATTGACCTACACCTTTAACAATAATCGAATATTGGTAGATATAGGGATCCCTATGAAATGGACAAATAAATTACTTTTTGAGCTTTTACTTGACTAACCTTTTGTATTTTACATTAATCCTAAAATAATGCCTCCAATTATACATTGACCTAGTCCTATCACACTCAAATTTTGTATCCAACAATGATCCACGTTAGTGGAGTGGAGTTCGTTAGCATGCAGAGGGTGAAAAACTGACCGTATATGCACTCTGGATAGTGGATCACGCCAAGCTAGGTACATTTGAAGCGTAAGTGATCATAGAAAATGCCTGAAAAGTCTGTACTCAAGTTCAGGATTTTGTCTCCATGTTTAACATTTGCCTCTGATAGTGTTAATATTCTGAATAGGAAGCCCTTTCATTGACTTATGGGGGCATATGTATCAAGCTCCGTATGGAGCTTGATGCCCTGTGTTTCTGGCGAGTCATTAGACTCGCCAGAAACAGCAGTTATGAAGCAGCGGTCACAAAGACCGCTGCTCCATAACCTGTCCGCCTGCTCTGAGCAGACGGACAGACATCGCCGGAAATCAACCCGATCGAGTACGATCGTGTTGATTGACACCCCCCTGCTGGTGGCCCATTGGCCGCGAGTCTGCAGGGGGCAGCATTGCTCCAGCAGCTCTTGTGAGCTGCTGGTGCAATTCTGAATACGGTGAGCGTATTGCTCGCCGCATTCAGCGAGGTCTGGCAGACCTGATCCGCAGTGTCGGATCAGGTCCGCCAGACCTTGATAACTATAGGCCATGGTCTGGACTAAATATATTTGTAATTACCTGACCTTACACTATCAAGCACCTAGGTGCTCTATATGTTCTATCTGGAAAAAGGTCTGAGATATAGGGAGGAGCAGTGCAGTGGAGGGCCTTGTATGTCAGAATTGTGTGTTTAATTCTGGAGGCTAGAGGAAGCCAGTGAAGGGATTGACAGAGAGCTGCAGAAGAGGAAGAGCGACATGTGAGGAAGACGAGCCTAGCAGAGACATTCATTATGGATTGTAAATGAGCTAGACAGCAGCTAGGGAGACCAGATAGTATGGTGTTGCAGTAGTCATGGCTGGAAAGGATGAGATCCTCATTCCTAATTGTGTCTTGTTTAAGAAAATCTCGAATTTTAGAGATCTTTTTAAGGTGGAAACAGCTGGAATATGCCAAAGACTGAATGAGAAGAGTGAAAGAAAGATCTGAGTCGAGTGTGACCCCAAGACATCTGGAATGTGTGGTTGGGGTAATGATTGAGTTATCTACAGTTATAGAAAAATGGGGGGTGGAGATTTTGGTAGGAGGGAAAATAAGGAGCTCAGTTTTGGAGAGATTTAGCTTAAGGTAGTGAGAGGACATCCAGGATGAGATGTGAGAAATACAGTTAGTGACACGTCTTAGAAAGAAAGGAGATAGGTCTGGTGCAGAGAGTTAGATTTTGGTGTCATCAGCATACAAGTGATTTTAAAACCTCTGGGACTTTATTAAATAACCTAATGATGACGTATAGATTGAGAAGAGAAGGGGACCAAGGACAGAGCCTTGCGGTACCCCATCAGAAAGTGGTAATGGGGCAGACGGTGTGTCATAGAAGGCTAAACTATAGGCACTTATAGACAAGTAGGAAAATAACTACAATAGGGCTGTGTCACAAATGCCAAAGGATTGGAGTGTTTGGAGCAAAAGAGGGTGGTCAACAGTATCTAAGTCTGCAGAAAGATCGATGAAGATTAGCAGAGAGAAGTGGCCTTTCAATTTTGCTGTAAGTAGGTTGTTGGTAACCTTAACGATTGCTGTCTCTGTGGAGTATTGGGGGCGAAATCCAGATTGCTGTGAGTCAAGGAGGGAGTTTAATGTAAGGAAATTATAAAGTTTTGAGGCAAGGGGGAGTAGGGAAATAGGGCGGTAGTTGGATGGGGAGGTTGGACAAAAAGAAGGCTTTTTGAGGATAGGTGTGGCCAGTGCATGTTTTAGAGATGAGAGAAATATACTGGTGCTGAGGGAGAGATTGAAAATGTATATCAGTATAGGGGTAAGTGCAGAAGAGAGGGAGAGGAGTAGCTGTGAGGGGATGAGATCTAGGGGACAGGTAGTGAGGTGAGAGGACAGTGTAAGGGCAGAAACATTTTCCTTCAGTAACAGAGGAGAAAGAGCTGAGTTTATGGCTTTGTGGGTTTTGGATGATTACAAGTTTTTGATTGTTTGGAGATTAGTAGTATGTTGAGAGATTTAATTTCCGATGGAATCAATTTTGTTATTGAAGAGGCTGGAAAACGCTTGAGCTAAGAGAGAAATTGTAATAGGAGGTGGGGGTGGGTAGAGAAAAGTATTGAAAGTGGAGAAACGATGTTTTGGGTTTGAAGAAAAGAGATAAGAGTAAATAAATAATCTTGCTTAGAAAGGTTAAAGGCAGAATAGAAGGAGTTCAAAATGAACTTGTAGTTAAGAAAGTCACTACAAGTGTCAATCAGCAGTATGGGACATCTGTGTAGTAGAGTATCAGAGGAGTATACCAGTGCTGAGGATAAGTGTGTGACTTCGGAGCTATGGTAGGAGTGGAATTGTAGTGGCAGATATATTGGTCTAGGCAGGAAAAGGAGGAGATGGAAGAGAGCAGAGGTTTGAGAGACAGTTGCTGATCTAGAGACTTAATGATTCTGTGGGTTTTGTTGTGAGGGGTAGAAGGAGGGAGAATTGTAGGGAGTGATATAATGTTGCAAGTGAGGAGATAATGGTCAGAAAGAGGAAAGGGGGAATTAGTGAGGTTCTCGAGAGTGCATTGATAGCTGAAAATCAGATCAAGGCAGTGACTATCTTTGTGAGTGGGAGAGTCAGTCCATAATGACAGACGGAAAGAGGAAGTAAGATGGAAAAGATGTTTTTCAGAGGAGGCAGTTGGATTGTCAACAGGGAGGTTGAAGTCCCCAAGAATGAGGGCAGGGGTGCCTTAGGAGAGGAAATAAGTGATCTAGAAATTGAGTTGAGGAGCCAGGGGGCAGTATATGACTGCAAAACATAAAGAGAGGGAAGAGAATAAGCAAATCATGTGGGTTACAAATGAGGAAACTATGATGGAAGAAATTACTTGTATTTGTTGAAAGGTGCAAGGAGAGGAGGGTAAAATACCTACACCACCTTCCTGTCTATTTCCAGATCTAGGGGTGTGGCTGAATTGGAGACCCCATTTGACAATGCAGTAGATACTGTGTCTGAAGGAGAGAGTCAAGTTTCTGTGAGAGCCAGAAGGTTGAATGAGTGGGAGATAAAGAGGTCATGAATAGACGTGAGCTTGTTGAAAACAAAGCGCATAAGTGAAGGGGGTGTTGGCTTTAGACACAAGATAAATTTTAATAAGGTTACCAGGGGTTTTTTTTAAGTCTATGGAAAGACACACATGGGTTTGTAAGGCTAGGAAGTTGTGGGGGGCCAGGATTAGGGGTTATCGCCAGCAGCTAGCATGAGGAAGAGTGACATAAGATTATACAGATTTGCAGTATTTAGACTGTTTTGGGAATGAGGTGCAGGGAGGAGAGAGAGTGTTTAGGAATGTGTGGAGTTCATGAGAGCAAAAGTAAGTTAAGGGTAAAAGTGAAGGGCTAATGAATAGTGCAGGTGGTAAGGGGGAAGGAGTAGATGAATAAAGTAATTTGTTATAGAGATAGGAGGTAGCAAGAAGAAACATGAAGATTTATACAAATCCGTTATTCAAAGAAAGGGGGGCGGGGGGAGACAATTTCTTTTAAAAAAATATGGCAAGCTGGCGACCCAAAAATAAACAAGTGGCAAGTATTATGTCAAATCCATCAGAGGATTTCAAATCCTATAACTATGGCAAGTCCTCCTGACTAAAATTCCAATAATAGCAGGTCTCAGGCATACAATGGTTAAACACAAATATGTGAATCATTTCAAGGCAGGCCTGTCTTAAAAATAACCATTTGGCTGTTAGTATCATTAGTTCTAAATGAAACCCATATATTTGTTTTAAATCTGACTTTGGAAGTGTTTATATAGTTGCCTATAATTAATTTACGGCACCTGTTAACCATTTTTTCTTAGACCTTACTAACTGTCTGCAATATAATATTATTATTGGCTCCCAATGACATCAATAGGAACTAATGATAATTTGCACCAAATTTACACTTCGCAAATTATTGTTTAACAGCTGCCTAACTAACCTAGCCTAACAAGAATTTTCATCTGCACCATTTTCCAGTTTGGAGATATATACATCTGAAATAAAAAAGAGCAATATGGGTTTCTATTATAAGTAAGGGGCCCCTAATGGGATTTTAACAGTTCTCACACTGTAAATCATGAAAACACTTAATGGGATTACTCATTCAAGGTTTTCTATAATATTGCCAGTAAAACTGGAAAAATACAAAAGTTAGATTATACAAGTAATGTAATCAACTCTTGTTATTCTTGCTCAATGTCGTGATACTCCGTCCCGGTGGAATAGAAGTCAGTGACATAGTCCTAGTTGACAGATATTCTAGCCAATCAGCAGAACAAGAACAGTTGCAGTTGCTGATTAGTTAGCTCTTGCGTTTTTTGTTTAGTAAAGGGAAATAAGATAAGGACTTACATTTCCATTAACACAGAGATTATTTAATCTGATCTCAGAGGGAGAGAAGATAGCTTCATTTTGTGAGTCTGGGAAAGATTATGGTCAGTTTGTGTGACCCACAAGAAGATTATGTCGCTTAAAAACACTGTGCACACAATAGGATATGTATATACTATTAATTAGTATAATCCATTTATTATGTATGTACTGATATGAAATTTAGCTATATTTATACTCATTTCATTATACACTACAAATGTATAATGTATAAGCAGAGAATGGCATTAGTGATTATGGTACTTCATAAAATGGTTGGCTACACAGAGCATTAAAGAGATATGAAACCGATAAGTTTTCTTTTATTATTCAGATAGAGAATATAATTAATACAATTTTTTAAAAGTTTCTAATTTAAATCTTTCATAAAATTTGCTTTGTTCTCATGTTATTCTGTGTTGAAGAGATACCTAGGTAGAGTGCACATGCATGAAGCACTACATGACAGGAAATAGTGCTGTCATCTAGTGTTCTTGCTAGCATATAACATTGTTGCAAAACTGCTTCTATATAGTGCTACAGATACATGCACAATCCTAAACTTACATCTCTGCTTTTCAACAAAGTATTACAATAAAATGAAGAAAATGTTATAATTAAGTCAAATGAAAAGTTGTTTAAAATGTTATGCTCTCATGAACGAAACGCGTTATTTCCATTTAAAAGGATTCTCATGATTATCCTGATCTTTAACCTCTATGACCAGGCTCTTATTTCACTAACTGACCATAATACTTTTAGATCAATAAGGGTTTCACAGAAATTAGCTAAAATATGTGTTGACAGCGTTAAACAGTTACAGCTGTGCATACGGAAAAGCAGATGGGATATAAGTGCACGAAGGTACCAAGGCTACAAAGCCTATTTCTAGGCTCGACTTGAATCTTGGTCATTATTTAGTTTAATTATCATTTAATTACAATGCTTTAAATGGAAATTTTATTCACACATTTTATAATTATGCATGTAAAAGAAAAATATATAAAATTATATATATATATCTTTTTGCATGTGTGGTTGAAGACAGGAACATTTAAAAAAAAAAGAAATAAAATTGGAAATTCCCTCTTTCAGGTAAAAAAAAGAAAATCGAAATTTTGACTACAATGTCCTTTAAAATATAGTTAAAGGGACACTACACGCACATAAAAGAGCAGCATTTAAAGTGGATGTAAAGTCACAGATAGTTGACAATGCCAAAAGCTTTATCTCCAAAAAATAGCATAAGTTTAATTCATCGTTTTTTTAAATACATTATATTAGATCTATTTATATACTTATCTATGTATATTCGTCTCGCTCTCTCCCTCCGCCCGCCATTTTGTTCCGCTTTTATTACTTTGATAGACACTTTACTCAACTAATAATCGGCCTTACCCCATGGCGTCCAGCCCCTTTTTCCAAACGTCATTTTTACTTTATGCGCATGCGTATTTTCTATGCGCATGCGTAAACAAACCACCTGGATTTTGAAGCAAGCGCTGCACGTTCACGCTGTTCGCATGCGCATAAAAAGCCAGCAGCCACAACATTACTCTATTGACTCGGAACAGCAAGTAAGCTGTTGTTGCTTGCTGGAAAAGTATTCAATGAATGGAAACATTCATTGAATACTATGTAGCTTAGAGTTGATCACCACTCAAATTTAATTACATATTTACGATCGCGATCGCAATAATGTTGACTAACGCATGCGCAAATCATTCAGTTATAGGTAAACGCATGCGCACAAAAATAAGACAACGTGAACGAGCTTTGCTAATACGTCATAGAGCGGGTGGGACCGCTCTAGACGTTATGAGGAAGGAAACAGGGAAGTAATGGATGGGAGGAGCTGTAAGCAAAAACGGAGCTAAGTATAAAAATCAAATATAATCTTTAATTTTCAACTTTTTAATAAAAAAACAAAGCGGTTTGGCTAATACAGATAAGATGAATTAATATTTATTATTACTAACAGGAAAATTTACATTCACTTTAAAGAGGTTGAAGAAAAATGTGACTACAAAAAGTGCTATTTACTAAGATGATTGACAAGCCCTGCTTTTGGGAAATTAGTTTTTAGAGAGCTAGAGATTGGGCTGCACAAGCAACTGCCTGAACGCTGATAAACGGGGCACAATTTTTTTTCATATAGCATTTAGGATGAGTTAAGAAGTAAAATAAATCTTATAATTTTGTGTAAAGTAGTTGTTTTTTTTCCCAATTCCACTACGTAGGGACCCTTAAAAGACTGTTAGGCTTGTGTTACCGGGGGGGGGGGGGGATCGCCAGCAGCTAGCATGAGGAAGAGTGACATAAGATGATACAGATTTGCAGTATTTAAACTGTTTTGGGAATGAGGTGCAGGGAGGAGAGAGAGTGTTTAGGAATGTGTGGAGTTCATGAGAGCAAAAGTAAGTTAAGGGTAACAGTGAAGGGCTAATGAAGTAATTTGTTATAGAGACAGGAGGTAGCCAAGAAGAAACATGAAGATTTATACAAATCCGTTATTCAAAGAAAGGGGAGGGGGGGAGAGACAATTTCTTTTATAAAAATATGTCAAGCTGGCGACCCAAAAATAAACAAGTGGCAAGTAATATGTCAAATCCATCAGGGATTTCAAATCCTATAACTATGGCAAGTCCTCCTGACTAAAATTCCAATAATAGCAGGTCTCAGGCATACAATGGTTAAACATAAATATGTGAATCATTTCAAGGCAGGCCTGTCTTAAAAATAACCATTTGGCTGTTAGTATCATTAGTTCCAAATGAAACCCATATATTTGTTTTAAATCTGACTTTTGGAGTGTTTATATAGTTGCCAATAATTAATTTACAGCACCTGTTAACCATTTTTGCTTAGACCTTACTAACTGTCTGCAGTAGAATATTATTATTGGCTCCCAATGACATCAATAGGAACTAATGATAATTTGCATTAAATTTACACTGCGCAAATTATTGTTTAACAGCTGCCTAACTAACCTAGCCTAACAAGAATATTCATCAGCACCATTTTCCAGTTTGGAGATATATAGATCTGAAATAAAAAAGAGCAATATGGGTTGCTATTATAAGTAAGGGGCCCCTAATGGGATTTTAACAGTTATCACACTGTAAATCATGAAAATACTTAATGGGATTACTCATTCAAGACCAGGGTTTCTATAATGTTGCCAGTAAAACTGGAAAGATACAAAAGTTAGATTATACAAGTAATGTAATCAACTCTTGTTATTCTTGCTCAATGTCCTGATACTCCGTCCCAGTGGAATAGAAGTCAGTGACATAGTCCTAGTTGACAGATATTCTAGCCAATCAGCAGAACAAGAACAGTTGCAGTTGATGATTAGTTAGCTCTTGCGTTTTTGGTTTAGTAAAGGGAAATAAGATAAGGACTTACATTTCCATTAACACAGAGATGATTTAATCTGATCTCAGAGGGAGAGAAGATAGCTTCATTTTGTGAGTCTGGGAAGGATTATGGTCAGTTTGTGTGACCCACAAGAAGATTATGTCGCTTAAAAACACTGTGCACACGATAGGATATGTATATACTATTAATTAGTATAATCCATTTATTATGTATGTACTGATATGAAATTTAGCTATATTTATACTCATTTCATTATACACTACAAATGTATAAAGTATAAGCAGAGAATGGCATTAGTGATTATGGTACTTCATAAAATGGTTGGCTACACAGAGCATTAAAGAGATATGAAACCGATAAGTTTTCTTTTATTATTCAGATAGAGAATATAATTAATACAATTTTTACTCCT